>NW_018397255.1:7133663-7138136 GCF_002168275.2 Theobroma umbraticum | reverse complement strand
CCCTTAAAATTGAAAAGTAAAATCTTATATTAAAAATTATAAGTTTATTCAACTTATATATTTTTTATATTTAAGGGTAATTTTATCAATTTACGTTATATTTTCAATAAAATGCTTATAAACCAAACACTATAATGTAATTCTTTCACCAATCATATTCTTTGCAATAATTACTTTTCCTTATTATACCTAATACTCTAAAATTATATTTTCAGTAATTACATTCTCAACAATATATCAAATGCAATCTTAGTATTTTCGTCAACTTGACGATGTGACAAAAATAAAAAGATAATTTTACTTCTGATTAATTTTTAAATTTATTATTATATAATTTTATTAAATTTTTATTAATTAAAAAAAAAGCTTCCGTCTTTTGGGGAGCACCACTTAATCGATGCTCTTCTTTCTCGGAGAGCTGGATGCTCTTTATTTTTTTTATTTTTTAAATATAATAATAAATTTTAAAATTAATAAATAAATAAAGAGTATTTTAGTTTTTTCATAATATCTATTAACGCTGTTTGCACTATTGAGATGAAATGTTTATTTTGAAAATTAACGAATCCGCTTGAAATTTCAATTAAAACTTTAAGATGGAGATATTTTACCTTTATTATTATTATTACTATTGTTATTTATCAAAGAGGAAATAAAGTGTTTTGATTTAAAATTTGAAAGTTTTTAATTTATGCAGGACTTTTTTAGGTTATAGAGTTATAATTTTTATAATTTCTTTATGAATAAGATTATTTTAAAAGCATGGTAAAGAATTAAAATAGTTTCTTGCAAACTTATTGCGAAAATATTGTAATATGATAGTATTTTGCTTATTTTGATGAACAAAAAATTTTAAAAAATCAATATGATAGGATTGTGTTTTGGGTGCCTAAAATGCTTTTGATGCTAAATACGACGCCAAAGACATTTTGGGTTGAGCCTAAAAATGCTTTTTGTCATCATTATTGGGTTCGATTGTGAAAACAACTCTTGTTTTGTGATTGTAAAAAAACACTTTTAAATATGAAAATTATCAAAATATCCATTCATATTTTCTTGAATGAAAAAATTATTGTTTTAATTAATGATATATTTTGAATTTAAAATGAAAATACAATGATTATATAGCTATATAATTTTTAACTCGAGTAATTTTAACTTTTTAGAAAATTTTAAAATTTTTTCGTCAATTTTAAAATTAAACTTTACAATTATTTAAATTTTAATACATCATATAAAGTACTATAAAATGGTTCATTTCTTAATTTCTAGCATTATGTTCTTGTTAGATACTTTAAGTCTTTACAATGTTTTTCCTAAGAATGTCAAACACTCAAAAATCTTAAACTATATTGTTTCGTCCTACTAAACTAAGTCTAAACCCGTTTGAGAGCAAGATGAAGACTTATTTTGACTTAAAATAAACTTTTCAATTACAAATTGATATTAAATAATTTTAAACAATATTTATTTTTAATTATAATATTGAAATCAATTATTTTCAATGACGAATTTAAAACTTTGCATGCATATGTCTTACTATCATTCTTAAATAGATTACTTTATTTGATTAAGAAAGACGAAATTATATATTTTAAATTATATATAATAATATAAAAATTAAAAATTAATAAGTGACAACCATCTCTCTACCACCACTTTCGTCTACCTATAATTACTTTTAACTCATGACTAAAACTGTTCATGGATCGATTTTATTAAGTTTCTTTAAAAGCCAATCTTGAGCTTACCTTTATATGACATTTTAATTATTATTTTTATTATTAAAATAATAAAATATTATTTTTTATGATATTTTATGTTTAAAATTAAAATTAAATAAAAATTAATCATATAATAATTTAATTAATTTAAGATGGGTCGAGTTCGAACTTAAAATTTCACACCCAATTCCAATCCAAAATGGGTCGAGCCATGGGCCTAGGCGAATACCTCAACTAATTACAATAACGGGTTTTTCATGCTAATAAGATCTTGTCTTAACGGTGAGAAAGAGGTAGAGATATCCACTAACCTGACCTGAGCTAACTCAATAGGTGAATTTTATAATAAAATTAATCTTACTGTAAGGTTAATTAAAATATTTTTAAAAAATAATAAAAAACTACTTAGTAGATGAACAGGTAAATAATATAAATAATTTTTAAACTTATTCATTTTCTATTAATAATATGCATAGTTTTTTAATTAATTTAATTTATTTTAAATATTATATATTTTTATTTCATTTTATTTTTTATTTTAACTTATAAAAATATTATTAATTTTATACTAATGTTATATCTAACTAATTTAATTCAATTAAAATTATTATTATGACTTATTTCGTTAAATCGCACATTTCTGTCAATATTTTGACAATTCTTTCTACTTCTTTATAATATTTTATGTTAATTCTTACTACTTTACGTCAAGATTTTTCAATAACTAAATTTTACCATATCATTTTATCTTTACTGTTATTTACGTATAAATTAAAATTTATAAGCTTTAAATCACTTTAAACTTAAGAATAAAAATTTAATTGTATAATTTTTTTAAAAATTATATTTATTTGACTTAATTAACTTGTTTTGTTAAATCTCACACACTTACGTCAATATTTTGAAAATGTTTGTTTCACCTTTATAATGTTTTTTGTTAATTCTTATCGCTTTACACCAAGGCTTTTTAAATATGAATTTTCACCTTAATTCTTTTTATTCTCACTATTATTCAAGCATAGATTAAAATTTATAAGTCGTTAAATACTTCAAACTCAAGAATAATAATATAAATATTTAATTTTAAAAAAAATTATATTTATTAGATATAATTGACTTGTTATGTTAAATTTTACACATTTACGTAAATATTTTGAAAATACTTATTTCACCTTTATAATATTTTACATTAGTTCTTATAACTTTATATCAAGGCTTTTTAAATATTAGTTTTCACTGTAATTCTTTTTATCCTTACAATTATTCACGCATAGATTAAAATTTGTAAGCCGTAAAACACTTTAAACTCAAGAATAACAATTTGAATGTTTAATTTTTTCAAAAATTATGTTTATTAAACATAATTACCTTGTTATATTAAATATTACACATTTACATCAATATTTTAAAAATGCTTGTTCCACTTTTATAATGTTTTACGTTAATTCTAATCGTTTTACATTAAGGCTTTTTAAATATTATTTTTCACTGTAATTCTTTTTATCCTTACTATTATTCATGCATAGATTAAAATTAGTAAACCGTAAAAACTTTAAACTTCAGAATAACAATTTAAATATTTAATTTTTTAAAATAATATTTATTTGACATAATTAACTTGTTATATTAAATCTCACATATTTACATCAATACTTTAACAATCATTGTTGCATCTTTATAATATTTTACGTTAATTCTTATAGTTTTATGTCATGACTTTTCAACTAATCATTTTAATCATAATTCTTTTTATCTTTACTATTATTCACGCATACATTAAAATTTTTCAACGATAAAACACTTTAAATTCAAAAATAAAAATTTAAATATTTAATTTTTCTGAAAATTATGCTTCTTTCATATAATTGATATTTTACATTAAATCTTATACATTTACGTCAATATTTTAACAATGCTTATTCCACATTTATAATGTTTTACGTTAATTTTTACTATTTTACGTTAAAATTTTCAATGACTAAATTTTAATATAATTCTTTATATCCTTACTATTATTCTTGCATAAATCAAAAATTGTAAACTGTCAAATACTTTAAACTCAAGAATAATAATTTAAATGTTTCATTTTTCAAAAAATTATATTTATTTGATAAATTTTAAATTGTTATTCTTTAGTTTAAAGTGTTTTACGGCTTACAAATTTTAATCTATGCAACAATAATAGTAAAGATACAAAGAATTATATTGAAATTTAGTAATTCAAAAATTTTGACGTAAAGTGATAAGAATTAACATAAAATATTATAAAAGGTGGAATAAGCATTATCAAAATATTAATGTAAATATGTGAGATTTAATATAACATGTCAATCATGTCAAATAAACATAATTTTTAGAGAAATTAAGCATTTAAATTGTTATTCTTGAGTTTAAAATGTTTATAGACTTACAAATTATAATCTATGCAAGAATAATAGTAAGCATATAAATAGTTATATTGAAATTTAGTAGGTGAAAAACTGTGATGTAAAATGGTAAAACATTATACAGGTAGAACAAGTATTGCTAAAATATTAATGTAAATGTATGAGATTTAATGTAACAAGTCAATTATATCAAAGAAACACATTTTTTAGAAAAATTAAACATTTAAATTTTTATTTTTGAGTTGAAAGTGTTTTACTGCTGATAAATTTTAATGTATGCGTGAATAATAGTAAAGATAAAAAAATTATAATGAAAATTATCAGTTGAAAAGTTATGACGTAAAACTATAATAATTAATGTA
>NW_018397255.1:7130875-7133653 GCF_002168275.2 Theobroma umbraticum | reverse complement strand
AATTAACATAAAACATTATAAAGGTGGAACAAAGATTGTCAAAATATTGATATAAATGTGTGAGATTTAACGTAACAAGTTAATTATGTAAAATAAACATAATTTTTAGATAAATTAAGCATTTAAATTGTTATGGTCGAATTTAAAGTATTTTACAGTTTACAAATTTTAATCTATGCAAGAAAAATAGTAAAGATATAAAGAGTTATGTTCAAATTTAGTAGTTGAAAAAGCTTGACGTTAAATGGCAAGAATTAACGCAAAACATTATAAAGTTGAAATAAGTATTGTCAAAATATTAACGTAAATGTATGAGATTTAACGTAACAAGTCAATTATGTTAAAACAATGTAATTTTTTAAAAAATTAAATATTTTATTTTTTATATTTTCAAGTTTAAAGTGTTTTATGATTGACAATTTTAATATATGCGTGAATAATAGTAAGGATAAAAAGAATTACAATGAAAAATATTAATTGAAAAGTTATGATGTAAAGTTGTAAGAATTATTGCAAAATATTATAAAAGTGGAAGAAACATTATAAAAATGTTGACGTAAATATGAGAAATTTAACGTAATAAGTGAATTATGTCTAATAAACATAATTTCAAGGAGAAATTAAATATTTAAATTGTTATTATTGAATTTAAAGTATTTTATGATTTATAAATTTTAATTTATGTGTGAATAATAGTAAGGATAAAATGAATTATGGTGAAAATTAGTATTTAAAAAGCCTTGACGGTAGTTATAAGAATTAACAGAAAACATTAAAAAGGTGGAACAATCATTTTCAAAATATTTACGTAAATATGTGAGATTTAATGTAATGAGTTAATTATATCTAATAAATATAATTTTTTTAAAAATTAAACATTTAAATTGTTATTTTCGAGGTTAAAGTGTTTTATAGTTTACAAATTTTAATGGTAATTATTGTGAGAATTTGTAGTAAAAAAATTTTGACGTAGAGCCATAAGAATTAATGTAAAACATTATAAAAGTGGAACAAGTATTATCAAAATGTTAATGTAAATGTGTGAGATTTAATGTAATAAGTCAATTATGTCAAATAAATATAATATTTTAAAAAATTAAATATTTAACTTTTTATTTTCGAGTTTAAAATATTTTACAGCTTCCAAATTTTAATCTATGCAAAATAATAATAAGGATAAAAAACATTATGATGAGAATTAATAGTTTGAAAACATTGACATAAAACCATAAGAATTAACGTAAAAAATTATAAAAGTGGAATAAGCGTTGGAAAAATATTAACGTAAATGTGTGAAATTTAACGTAACAAATCAATTAAGTCAAAATAAATTTAATTTTTGTTAATATTAAACATTTAATTTTTTAATATTGAGTTAAAAGTATTTAACTGTTTATAAATTTTAATTTATAAATGAGTAATAATAAAAATAAAAATAATTACTATTAAAATATTAATTTATTAAACAAAATTTATATTATAAAATTTATTTAAAAATTTCTCAATATTTAACTTTTTTTTCTCAAAAAATATAATTATAAATGATTAATTTTTATAAAAATTTCTGTTATTCTCTTTGTTAGTTTTTTTGCTCCAATTAATATTTTTGTGTTAATTATTTCCTTTTAATTTATCATTTTATTTATTTTGGATTATATAAGTTTTTATTTAACTTGTTTGTTAAGTAAACAGGTTATAAAATTTTTCATTGATCAATAACTGAAAATGAATCCTTTAAATTTAATGACTCTTATCCGTAACCTTAGATTAAGGTTAACCTTAGTATAGAATTTGCCAATTCGAGTTCAGCTCCACATAATTTTAGGTTTGGGCTCGATCTAACTCTAGAAAATTATTAATAATAATGATAAATATATTGTTGATTAAAATTTATTTTTAAATATGTTTAAAAGTATCAAAATATTAAGCAAAAAAATTAAAATATTAAAATTTTTATAATAAACCGAATTTAAATGGACGGGCTCAAACTTAGACTTGATCAATGAAATATTGAAATATATCAACTGCTGAAGAGACTGAAGCTAAGACGACAGCTGCAGTTTCTGGAGGAGAAGTATTTCTGGTGGGAATTTGCAGAGGCAAGGATCATTGACATTGCCAAGTACTCTGAGTCAGAAAACTATAGTTAATGAAGGAGCAAATTTGCCACAAAGCCAACAGACTGTGGAGGAATTGGGTTTCAAAGGACGAGTAGAAACAATGACGTTCTGAGTAATAATAACTCAGTTCTCAATCTAGCCTCCGAGTTTACCATTGAACACGGGTGGAGTCTATTCCTCATAACCGCAGCAGCGACGACAACCACAACGTAATTAATTATATTTTTCTATTAATTTGTATTATTTAAAATAAATATTTGTTAGATAATTAATTATTTATGTTCTTATATGCTATGATAATTTTTATTTACATATATGTTTTTAGTTATTTTATTATTTTACATTAAATATTTTTAATATTGAAAATTAGATTTTGTATATATGAATATTTTGACTTTTTTATGATATTAGGGTAAAAAAGTGGTGATGGTGAAAAATATTTTAAATCAGACGATATAAATAATAAAAATAATATTTTTAATAACTTATTAAAGAAAAAGAAATATTAGAGTTTTCAAAATAATATTTTAGAAAAATTTATTTTCATCCATAAGTTACTTGTGAATTACAAAAAAGAGTTTTTAAATTCTTTGTTTTTTAGAGAGTGATTTGTCTCTCTTTATTAAATTGTTTAGATTTTGTTTAATATATTATTATT
>NW_018397255.1:7086642-7130865 GCF_002168275.2 Theobroma umbraticum | reverse complement strand
TTATTATTATTTATTTTTGAAGGGTAAAATGGGTAATATATGATACGACTTCATTCATGGACAGGGGGGATAGAGTGTTGGACTTTAAAAAATGGATTATTTTGAAACAAAAAACCCATTTTAGAGTTGAACAGGCCGGAGCTGAATTAGGAAAAAAATCTTAATACCCAGCGCAAATTACCTTTCATTGATGATTTATGCCAGTCAGCAAATGTGATCATCTTCTGCTCCAATTCTAGGGCAATGGTAGATTTTCAAGACAGTGAAGCATAGCCCATGCGAAACGCAGGCTCTGCATTCTAAAGCTTCATATTGTGCAGGTTCGACTGAAGAATTTCAAATTGAGGAAGTTGGTGTTCAGAATTTGAGTGTGCGATATGGACGACAAGGCAGCACCGTTTTTTTGGTTGGAAGAACACAGCGGGAAGCTACCTACTGCTGCCAGTTTGAAAAGAAAAGTAAGATCGAAGAAACTGGAGTTTGTTGGTTGGGGATCAAAACCACTGATTGAATTTCTTGAATCAATTGGTAAAGACACCGCCAAACAAATCTCTCAACATGATGTTACTGACATCATACGCAAATATGTTAATGATAATAACCTTCTTCACCCGGCAAAGAAGAAGAGAATCCTTTGTGACGAGAGGCTTTATTCTATCTTTGGAAGGAAAGCAATTGGTCGAATGAAAGTCTATGACTTGCTTGAGACACACTATGCTGAAAACCAAGACGCATGGAGTGACGGCTTTTCATCTATGTCAGACGAGGACGCTGTTGGTGAAGAACAGAAAAGCGTGATTTCTGAGAGAAAAGCTTACCAGAGGAAAAAGGTCATTGAAACACCAAAAAGCTGCTTCGCTGCGATAGTTCAGGAGAATATAAAGCTGGTTTATTTGAAAAAGAGTTTAGTTCAGGATCTTTTGAAAGATTCTGAAAGCTTTGAAGCTAAAGTGGTAGGTAGCTTTGTGAGGATCAAATCAGACCCCAATTACTACCTTCAGCAAAACTCTCATCAGCTTGTGCTAGTTAAAGGTGATTTGCTGTTAAGTTATGGAGCTAGTAATTATTTACTTGCAATTACACTTTTTCTTTCAGTACGACTGTTTTATTCTTGTCCTGTTGTGTGTGTCTGATGCAGTCTAAGAAACAGAAACAGCAGTGGAGTGACAACATATTTCCTGGAAACTGAAAAAGAAAAAAAGCACTGGAAGTAGATTAAGGGGATTTCTGGTTTAATGAGCTAGATGTTTCTGTGAATAAATAGCTTCATTTATTATTTAGAATTACTTTTTCACTTGATTATAGCAATCTTACAAGCCCAATCCTTAATTACACATAATTTCCATTTAATTTTCAATACACAAGATAATTATATGTAAATTTTAAGAAATATACCATGCTCCTTGACTTAAAGTTGAAGCAGAGAAAGTTGAGAAATAAAAAACTAGTTATGGTAATAAATCCTAGTTGACTAGTGGCTTATTGTCTTTAGCAAGATTCTTGGATGCTTTTCTGTTAATCTACTAGGGGTGGGAACAACTAGACATGGAGCTCATTCTGTGTATAACTATTAAGCAAGTGAAGGATTTCTATGCAAATCAAATAGTTTTTCAGTATGTTTGTGAACAAAGTCTTTTTCTTTTTAGTGATCAATTGGTGACTGGGGGTTGGGGAAGGATATTAGTTATTTTATTACAAGTAGAGAAATGTGATCATTGTGTCGTGGAAGATAATATGAGAAACCTAAGCTGAAAACTACTATTTGGTATGTTTTATACCAATAACTACAAACTGTTAATTTTGATGACTTATACCTTTTGTGATAGAACTGCTTACCACCCTTCTTTAAGGCAAACAATTAATGCCATTATTAAACCAGCTTTTTGAAATGTTAATTTCTTTGCTATTGATATATGTAGAACTTATGCTTTGGTTTATTAGTATGATGCGACATTATCTCGTGTTAATTATGCAATATGTTCTTATCTGTTTTAAATAGTTAATTTACGGTGTTAGCATTCTTTGTTGTCAAGGGCTGAAGAAGGCCTCTGGGAACAATGATATAAACACAGACATTCTTCTCCAGGTTTCAAATTTTGTGAAAGATGTTAACCTTTCCATGCTTTCAGATGATAATTTCTCTCAGGTAACCAGCACAGTTCTGCTAGTACATTCTAATGGAACTCGGTTTTGACATATTTCAATGCCAAGCTGAAATTTTCTTTCAGCCTACCATCTTTCTGAATTTAGGTGCTATTCATCTGGACGTTTGACATATTTTGATGAATTGTTGCTAATCCTTTTTTTAACTTTAAAACCGAAACAAGATTTGAAATATTTTTATAGTTGCTTGAAGAAGAAAGCACTATCTTGTTGAGATGAAGTGCAAAGCAGTAACAGAAATGGTTAATTTATTTATATTTCACTTCACCTGTGGGATACTAAATTGGAGACAGACATATGGTAGCTCCTTTAGTGATTGTTAATGCTACTAACATTAGCAACTTGTTATTCCAAACCTTCTAAATTTTTTTCTGAAAAAAATTCTCTTACTGACAATTAGATCTTACCCAGCTCGTCATTTGACTTTCCATTTTTATATGAGGTCTGTTAACAATCACCTGTTTCATATCTAGAGCATATGTGCCTTTCCAAAGAAGGCATGGTTGAAGTAATGGTAGGTTAGGATTGGTATTGCAGCTGTACATGGTGTGGCAAAATATCTTAATTTGTTTGTTAGGAGGCTGCTGTTTACACTGGAACAGATATCAGGGTGCATGTGGGTGTCTTAACTTTGTTGTGGGCTTTTTGCAGGAAGAATGTGAGGATTTGCATCAGAGAGTGAAAAATGGATTGCTGAAGAGATTAACTATTGTAAGCTCTTGTACTATTTGCATAATCCATAATGTTACATTCTAGTAGGAATGATATTGATCTTTGTCTAATGTAAGAATCTATGTCTTTTAGGGCAATGTTAGGCAGTTCAAACTGTCAATATTGTCCATTTCTTAATTTTCATTTGATAAATGCGTGTAGGTTAACTGGAAATTACATAGGATGAAGTGTTAAGAACTTAAGAACTTAAATTTCTTTTATAAGGTATGTTGCTAGTTCCAGAGTGTTGTTCTGGGATTGTTAGAGATACAGCATTGCTTGAATAGATACTAGAAGTTTGTGCCAAGTTAAGGCTTCTTGAGCTACAGGCAAATCATTTACTGTTATTGTGTTTATGAAAAAATATAAAAAAGGGAAAGGATGTAAGATTTTGTGATTGATTTTCTTTATAGTGCCTGACAAATCAAGGTGTATGTCTTGCTTGCTGTGGAATGTTTTGCAATATGTTTGGCTTCCATAAAACTGTGAACATTTAATAAATTTTTTGTTAGCATCCATGAAAGATCTTTGTGGTAATTATCAGGTTTAGTCTGGTTACATGGGTTTTTATGTAAATGGTAGAGTAAGCTGAGCTCAGTAGCTGATCTGTAGGCTATGATGCAGCTATTGAACTCTAAGTGTTTGTGGAAGCTGGTGTCCTGCAGAGCAGGAGAATCTTCCTCTTCCTTTTGGGTTCCCAAAATTAGAATTAACATTGGAAATTGATGTTATCAAAGGTTTCAAGCAATTAATTACTCATAAATAGAAGATGAAATAAAAGATTTTGCATGCAGAAGGCCTTTTTATTTGTTGAACTAATTATATTGTTGGTGTAGAATAGCTAGGAGTAAGGTGTCAAGTTAAGGTTGGAGGAACAGATAAGGGATTTAGCAAGTTATATGGATACTGTCCTGTTAGTTTGAGCAGTACCTGGAATAATAATTAAGCGTTTTAGTTTGAATTGTGATTGTTGATTGATTTGAGTGTATCTGGGATTAGAAAGAATAGTAACATAGGGTTTTTTGGTGGTAAAATCAACTGGTTACAGATCTGAAAATTTAGTCAAAATCAATTCTGCAATGTGCTCCATCAATAAATTTGTTGCATCCCTGTTATGTTTACTGTTGGTGAATGTTTTAAAACCAGACCCTGCCCGGTTGTGCTGACTGCTCAAACCGTTGACTGGTGTCATTTCTGGCCTCAGTTGGTCATCAGACCATATTCCTAGGACTAAAAGTCTCAGTCAGATGACTCACTTATCACTTATTCAGCTAGATGATATGGACTTGTGCCAGTTCTAATCATCAGATGGGCTCACATCCTGGCCTGGTTCCTACTTGGGTCAGTCAACCCAAAAGAGAATTATGGTGTGCCTAATCTTAATAGCAAACATCAATGGGGCACTGGTGATGTCCCACAAACTTTAATTCTCATGGTTTCACAACATTTCACTTACCATTAAGCTGGACATATCTATAGGATACTTTATTCAATTCTAATTGCATATTAACTGATGCTCTATCATTCTTGGTTTTTTACACACCGAGCAAACCTGCAAAGCTACTGATGCAGATTTTTATTTGTTTATGTTTGGTTACCACTTATTGATATTGGTTTCCTAGGTATTTTTCTCTACCCTCCAGTCCCTTGTTTTACCCATTGATTTCACTCTGTTGTGTTTCTAGTTTTTGACGCCTATTTCTTTTTTCTTTCCAACCTTTTAACTTTTCCAAATATCAAAATTATTTTAAACCATTGATAGGTGGAACTTGAAGCAAAGGCTCGAATTTTGCATGAAGATATAACCAAGCACGTATGTATTCTCATGACAAACTATACTTAGCTGTTAGAGAATGGTTGCAACTTTTATTCTCTTGTTATTGGTGTTTGGTATTGTCAATTGATGGCCAAGTGTCTTTTACAGTTGGTTGCCTATTTCACGTGCTGTTTGATATGCTAAAAGATTAAGTGTTGAATTCTTAGTTTTGAGAATTTTATGTATTGGATTTATCCTACAAAAATTTTATGTATTAAATGTTGACTAGATCTTTTATTGAATTTTTTTTAAAAGAGATACCCTTGATTTTATTAGGATTTTGCATTAAAAATGGTTAAAAAGGAAAGAAAAAATAATTAAAAAGGAAACAATATAAGATTAACATAATTATATGATGAAAATTTCCTCAAAAGGAGATTTTGGAATGCATTATTGTTGGAATATTGTGGGCACTCACACAATTGATATAGAGAAGAATAGGGTAGGCGAAGTCATAAAAAATATGAGAGAACTTGAATTCATATGACTTTCATTCAAATGACTTGTCTTGCATAATTTGCTGAATTACATAGGTATTTATACTAATCCAAAGGATGAATCCAGACATAATTAAAGAGCCATTTGAAGAAGATTTTTGAATGCATTATTGTTGGAATGAAAAATATCGATTTTTTTTATGTTCTTGTAAATCTGCTGCCTGCATAGTTGTTGTAGTGATACTCTTCACCATAAATTTCTATGTACTTGTGAATTGTTGGCCTAAATTATATATGCTGACTGTGCAGTCTCCTTCTTGGGAATGTTTGTGATGACTGTGTTGGTATAGTAATTGAAATTTTTAAATTCTTTCCTGGGATTCTGTACTCTTTTTTTTCCCAGTGGCTTTCAGCAGAGATTACCTTGTTACAAAAGCTCATTGATCGTGCCAATGAAAAGGGATGGCGCAGAGAATATCCTTTTTGAATATCTGTTGATCACATACCTAGACATAAGTGCTTTGACTAATTATGGAGCTCACCAGTTGCATTTTAGGTATTGTGACTAGAAAAGAAAATCCACCATTGATGTGTTAATAATTTTGTAACTCCTGAACCAAGTTCTTTAAACATTTATTCTTGAATTGGCAGAGACACACCTAACAAATAATTGAAAAAATCGATAATTCTGTTAACTTTGTTTAAAATAGTCAAGTGCTGAGGTTTTTAGTTCTTTACTTCTTAATATTACAGGTAGCTCTACTATGTTAATGATGGGAGTTTTTAGGAGACATTACAAAGATATAGAGCTCACATATCTCCCCAACTTTTTCCTCTGTAAATTACTTTTCAAAAAAAAAAAAAACTTTTTACCTCTGTAAATGAATGATCTTGTATTTTAATGTGAGGGAGTCCATGTGGAGTTTGCCTTTATGCCTCTATGGGTTTTTTTAGTAAAAGTGTAAAACAGTTCAGAATGGTCTTCTTGATTTTCTGTGAGCCTAGTCTTCTACTGTAAACTTGTGCTTTTGTATGCATCTATCTTTTCCTTTTCTCAAGGTATGAAGAGGCATAGACACGTTTTATTTTTGTGAGTTCATGCACTTTTGTGTCAGAGCTGTCTCATAATTTACCATTCCAAAATTGACAATTAACATTTACTTTCTCAAGAAACTGTGGGCTGGAGCCTGTCAAACTTTGTGGGCATCTGTCATGAAGCATTTCCATTAAGCATAATTGACTACTTAACTTGCTTCAGCTTTTACATTGTTTGAGTACATGGAGAGAAGAGAGCTGCTTATGACTCCAGAGGAACAGTCACGACTATTGCTTGAGGTTCCAAATGTTATTTCAGAAGAAATAGAAATTGAAACTGCACCACAAGATTTTCCAGATGATAAACAGGAATATGATAGCTCACTGGTATCAACTCTCAAGGGAACTTCAGATATTCCTAGTGATACAGCTTTAGGTGGAAAATTGTCAACCATGATGCCTTCAACCATAGGTACATCAACTTTTATTCATTTCTTTCCTTCAAATTGCCCTTGAAATTCTTTTAATCTGATATGCTTGATGGCTTTGTTTTACTGTTTAGGTTATATTTGATTTGACCCCATGCAATGTACAGGCTAGATAATTAAAGTTAATAAATTGGTAAAATGAAATAGATATATATTTTTTATTTTTCTTTTATCCTTGTTTATATATTACTCATTTTCTCATCAAGTTACATTGTGTTTATGAAATGTCTTAATCATAGAAATTGTCATTGAAATCTATGTCCATTTTTTTGTTTGAATAACCAAAAAAAGTTTGCAAACTTTCATTCATTCTTATTGATATAAAAGTTAATCCATTACCAAATGTTATTGCAGAAGAAATGGGACTTGAAACTGCACCACAAGATTTTCCGGATGATAAACAGGAAAGTGATAGCTCACTGGTATCAACTCTCAATGGAACTTCAGCTATTCCTAGTGATACAGCTTTGGATGGAAAAGTGTCAGCCTTGATGCCTTCAACCATAGGTGCGTCAACTTTTGTTCATTTCTTTTCATAAACTTGCCCTTGAAATTCTTTTCATCTGATATGCTTGATGCCTTTGTTTTACTCTTTAGGTTATATTTGATTTCACCCCATGCAATGTACAGGATTGATAATTAAAGTTAATATATTTGTTAAAATATAATAGATATATATTTTTTATTTTTTTTTATTCTTATTTGTATATCACTCATTTTCCCATCGAGTCATGTTCTGTTTATGAAATGTCTTAATCATAGAAATTGTCATTGAAACCTATGTCCATTTTTTTATTTGAATAGCCAAAAAAAGTTTGCAAACTTTCATTCATTCTTATTGATATAAAAGTTAATCCATTACGAATACATAAAACAATACTTTTTGTGATTGGCCCAAAAAATTCATAACACTTAACCAATGCTGACTTTATATTTCAACTTTAGATTCTTTGTATTAAAAGAAATCATACATCAAGCTATAATGTAGCATTCAAGTTTAGAAAAAAAAAAAAAAAAAGCTACCAAATTGTTTTTCTAAAAAAAGAAAAAGGAAATAATTCTAGATCCTTTATAGATATACATTTTGCAAGTAGAAATATAGCAGCCTTAGTGGTATAATATAAGATTTAGGAAAAAAAAGGTTTATAATGCATTGTGCACGAAATAATTCTTACATTTGATGTACCAAAACATGATTCTGTATTCAATTCTTTTTCTATTCATAATTTTATGAAAAAACAAGATAAAATTGTTTTGAATAATGTTAATCAAATTGAAGTGAAATATTATTTATGAAAAACTAAGAAGAAATAAAATGATACACAGAGACCAAGGAGACAATTTCCAACATCTCCAATGGTTACATGTATTATCCAGAAAAGGTGGAAAAAAATAGACCTAAGAAAGCTTAGACATTATATTTGTTAAGTAGGGGTAACAACTGTTAGGCTAAAGGTGCTTACATATTTAATTTGTCCAGCTCAAAGTACTATCTACTTTTACGTTTGGTATCAATGTGAATTTAGAATTGATTCAGCTAATTATATCAATTATGTAGTATACATTTAAAACAATTATATTCTTAGATTTAAAATATAAAGGATTATTATCCTATGCACTGCAACTGGTATAAGGGTTGCTACATGTCTCATTAGGCTATATATAAAGAAATTAATAAATTAAATACTAACTAGATGGACATGTTACAACCTTCTAATCCCGCTTGTGGAGTTTAAAAACTTCATCATTGGTGTATAAAATATTAATCCAAAAATAAAGGAAAGTTGAAATTAGATATAAATGTGCACCTTTAAAACGTTGACCAAAGATTCCTTTGTGAGAGAGCTATTTATACAGCAACATTGCATTTAAGGTTTCTTTTTAGTGTCCATCAGCTAACAAAAAAAAAACCTATTAACCCTTTTTTTAGAAAAGATAGCAATGAATTGTCTTGCACATATATTATACAATAAATTTTACTTTTAATTAATTAGTTTAATGAGAATAGTAAAAAATCCCCTATAATTAGATGTAGAAAGGAATTGATCGTAACCAATTTATAGATGTGTTTTTGTTCTTTCTAAAATGAAAAGATAAATCATTTGTTCCAGAGCCACAAAATCTTAACTCATAATAAATAGGTCAAAATTGCTTTAATATTTCAATTTGGCAAATCTGACTTTTTCATAATGAAAGTTGAACAAATGTTAAAATAAAATTGCTTGTGACTTCTAAAACAAGTATGGATACATAAAGGGTAAGTGTGAGAAAAGGAGCAATAAGAAAATCACATAAAGATGGTAGTGTTATTGTCACGGGTTGAGGATTCCAATCCAAAAGACATACCTGATAGGTGTAGGAAAGCCCACGTTTATATACTCAAGACTCATCCTATCTCTTAGAGATGTGGGATCCGTGACATTTTACCCCATCCAATTGTACAGCGCCTAGTTGCAATGTCTCTTTGCCTTGTAGAGGAGAGGGACCTTTACACCAGTCTTCTTATAGGCCCTTATTCCAACCTTGAAGACATGCTTGATAGGTAGAGGAAAGCCCATGTTTATATACCAAGACCCATCTCATATCTTACTGATGTGGGATCCATGACACTAGGAGGTGCTTGTATTGCTCTAAAGAAGGTTTCAAAGAGTAAAGATTTAAGAAGAATGAAGTTAACAAGTAGAGGCATTGGGGTGAGACACGTTGTGCTTGTAATGCTAGACACGTTGTGCTTGTAATGCTAGACTTTTGGTAAACAAAAGTAATGATTGATCATGGATTGTTTGGGTTTGTTGAGGAAAGACAATTAGCTTATATTAGCCACTCCAAGAAAATGCCATCTTTTACCATAACACAGAAAAATTGGTGAAATTCAGGAGGGTATGATTGATAAAATGAGAAAGGCAGGTATTAAAACCCATCTTATGATGAGTTATCTATTAGATAATCTCATCGGAGTCAAAATGTTGGAGGTATTTAATTAGATGCAAGAAATTTTGTGCGCACTAGAAGAAAAATAGAATTTTTTGTGGGAGATCCGCAAAGATTGTTGAATTACTTGAATGAAATACAAAATAAAGTCTTTTAAACTTTTGTAATCAAATTCGCCCATTTGAAGTATTTAAAGCAATTCCTATCTATTCAGAGATAGGATTTTGTGACTCTAGTTTAGCTATGTAGAATTCATGGTAACTCCAACAGAACCAAGTCTGTGCGATCATACTTGTATATATAAATGTTTTACACATTCAGACCTACTTAAATTAAGCTCTTATATTCCAAAAAGAATAAACTTTATAAGTCAAAATTATAGGATAATTGTTCACCAAGTAAATGACTCATGGTGTAAAACTTTTTATCAATTGTTAGATGAAATGCGTGCAAAAATTAAGCCTGTGGAATCTACAAATTATACTGGAAATCAACCTTTGAGCCATCTATACGTATTGTGATTAAGAGACAGAGCCACAGCCCCCTGATCCTCACTCTTGTCTCCACCCTGTGACTTGGGTTGGGGGCTCATGATTCTATGGTTGCAAACACACAAGTGGTGTGTGCAGAGCTGAAGAGGCAAAAATGACTCTAAATTTCTCTTAATTTGGATTCTTTTTGACTAGTTGTACGGAATTGCTTTTTAAAACAAAAGAAAAACCCCGGCATGTTGGACTGCAGTCTTTAACCTGTTTTCTCAATCATCCTTTGAAGTAATCTATTTCCATTTGTTGCAGATAATCAGCATGATGTTCATGAACAGCCAAAGCGACCAAGCGACAGTAATTATGCGAGAGCACAGCTTGTGGATGTACCAGTGAAGGATGATTACATTGAGAAACGAAGCTTTGTAAATATGTCAAATACTCAAGTGATTGATTTGAGTGATGATGATGAGGATTCAAATGGAGTTCAGGCACTTGATGGTGTCAATAGCCTGATATGGCATTATTCAGACCCTCGGGGATATGAACAGGGCCCTTTCTCCCTCAAATCACTAAAAGGTTGGAAGGATGCTCACTACTTCCCACCAGATTTTAAGGTTTGGAAGACAGGTCAGAGCAAACATAAAGCTGTATTGTTGACTGACATACTTCACCGGATGTTTCCCATCTAATTGTTGAATATTGTACATAGCGGTCAATATTTTGAACTACATGGGCAAGAATCAGGTTTTTTGAAACTGCAAGTAGGCCCTTTAGGTTGTGAGGATTAAAATTTTGTCATACCAAATAAACACCAATCCTCTCAAATTTCAAGTAATGTTACGGCATGGTTGGTCAGAGAAATCTCTGTTCCTTTTGGATTTCTCCATTAGATTTCTTTGTTAAAACCCAGATAGATGAATAGATAGGCATTGAAGGCAAGAAATGTCCAATGTTCATCATCTGGGCCAAGCCCCAGATAGCCACTTTCTCAAGAAATAGCATTTGTAGATGATTTTTTTCTTTTTTAGAATTGAGGGAGAGGTGATTTGAATTTTACTTTTAATGTAAAGAAATTATGTACTAATCAATAAGTTATATACTCCGATGTTATTGGTCTCATGAATTGGTGCCACTCTTTGTTAGACATTTTATAAATAAATTTTAGGATGAAAGTAGTACAAAACTAATATTAAAAATTGAACATAAGTCATTCTTAATGTATAAACAGTCCATCAATAGAAAGCAAAAAAAAAAAAGAGAAATAAAGAACAAGAAAGGGAATAAGAAGTAAAAACAGGGTAAATGATTGAAAGCAAATAATAGGAAAGACAGAAATAAAAAGAAAAACAAATTGAAGTATCAAGTATGAATAGCTTGAAAATTGGTCTAAAAATACTGTTAACTGTAAAAAATAAGATCATGGAGCATTGAAAAAAGAAGGAAAAGGAGATTAGAGATAATTACAATATAAATGAAGGGGGATTTTAAGAAAGATAAGTTTACTGTTAAGATCGACATTGATGACATTTAATGACCCAGAAGTAGAAAATGCAAAACCAGAATGTTGATGCATTCTACACAAATCATCAATTATAATTGAAGTATTTTATTGAGAAAAATAACTCAAGGTAGATGAAAGATAAGATGTGCAATCAAATTTTCTCTTTTGTAACAAATATTTGCTGAACCAGTCATGGTAATAGTTATAACAGGTTCAACTCGAATTGTCTGGAATTCTTCATGAGCATTTGCAGAAGAATGGAGAATTACATGTTCTCTTATTGACACATAGATACACTGGGTTAGGGGGACATTATTCATGTTGATGTATCGAGGAGGAAATTCTCTTTCAATTTGAAATGAGTAACTGTCACTTTTAGATATAATCGGATTAGAACTGACATAATATCTTATCTTGTTTAATTTTTTAGTTCTCAATATTTTGACCCTGTTACATCTATTTTATTTGTTATGATTATTTTTATCTATAAAGATAAACTTATTACTATGAAAGGAAGATCTAACAGAAAACTTAAGAAATTAATAATATAAAAAGTAATGATATGACCTAAATAAAAAAACAAATGAACAGAGTGAGAACAAAAAAGATGCAAAAATGAGAAGACGAAGTAAGGTTGAAAGCTTTACAATGCTCAATTGCTATTTGACGTGATATTCAGTGGAAAAAACTATAAAACACTACAGAACAAAAACGCATATACACATTAGACAAATAGATGAGGAAATGCTATGTGAGTATTGTAATATCTGACAATGAGAACATAACAGAAAATTTGAATATCATTTTTATAATTAAAAAATAAAAAATAATAGAAAAAGTTCAAGATTGCATAAATTCGATGTAAAAAATTTATACATTTAAAAGGAGTGTTTGAAATCATGTAAGAGCACAAAGAAAGGCAAAATTAGCTCGCATTTGAATATCATAATGAATTTTACAAATCTATGTTTAATGTATGTCATTTACTGAAGAAAGAATTTGCAACCTGCTGTAAAAATTAAAGAAAAAACAATGAATGATATATAACTCATCCAAATTTCTAAAGCATAAATGCGCACATATAAAAAATGAAACTTGTTAAAAACATTGAAAATACAATGAAAGATACTAAAACATAAAAAGTATAATAGCTATGACTGAATAGTTTTCAATTAGTATAATTAGTGCAATGATCAGGAGAAGTAATTGAAAATTTTAGGCATAAGTATAAATACTTTGGTCTACATTTAATGAAATAATAATAAAATCTAATAAATCTGACTTAATCTTTTTTTTTTAAAGTAAATCATAAATTTGGAGAAAGTGGTGGGTTCTGATTTAGTGATAAGTGTCGTAGGTTGGTTATAAACAAAATGCACTTGAGTCCTTGTTAGTTGTTACAACTTAGAACCAAGCAGGTGCACCTTTTCCAACCATGGAGGAGTGGACTATAATTACCTACAACGGGCTAATTTAATAACACAACTACCCATAAAATCTTAGACGGGTTTCTTTAATCACCTTGATGGGCTTATTGTTAAGTCTATGCAGCTCTTTAGAATAGATCTGGACGTTGTCAAACCAGCCTTTATTGGAAATCCCTACTATACCAAAATAAAGAAAAATATCACCAAGAATCTTATTAAAAATATAAACAGAGATAGATTCCTGAAGGAGATAGTCTTCTTATTAGGGATCGTTATGTATAAAATAAAAATAAAAGTTATTGAGAACTTTGACGAAGAGAAATAAGATGTTTACAAGGAAAGAAACAGAGCAAACTTTTTCTAAAGCAATTCATGTAGCACAAATCAACACAGTCAAAAGCAAAATGTTAGACCATGGAATAGTAAAAATAAAGCTCAAATGTTGAATATAAAATAAACAAAGAAAGGGTCGGGTTAGACGGTTTGGGTTGTAAGAGAAATAAGCCGAATGGATTCAAGGGTGAATATAAAATAGATTTGATATGTATGGGAATTTCAAGATCATTAATGATATTGACAGAGATGAAATTCGGCATCAAATTAGGATGACTATGTCTTCTAGGCAAAAACCTTTTTGTTTAATCACCATGACTTTTCAGGGCATACACGATAGCACACCGTACACAAAGGAGCGATTAGATGCAATTCCTAATGAAAGAATAAAAGCTCACACAATCCATCTAACGTGTTGCTCACTCAAACAAAGAATAAGCCACACCGCACTCTGCTCAAACCCAACTAAAAGCCAAAAACAAATTTCCACATGGAAGCTTAACAGGACAACAATGTGACTAAATACGGAGCTAGTTTTGAATCTTATATTTATATAGGTTATATATATATATATATTAATAACAATTGGCCCAACATTTCGTGGGCTTTAATAGCCTTAACAAGCATCCATTTAATGATGGCCCAAAATGTTTTGGACTTTGAAAGCTTATAAGATCCAATCTTAAAATTGGACTTCAATTTTAAAAAGGCTTAATCTAAACGCACTTATACTTAATTTGGCCTAAACATAAATAAATATCAATAAAATAAAGAGAAAAAAATTAAATCAAACTCAAATTTAAATTAACTCAAAAAAAAATATGGCATCTATATTATCCTCATATACCATTGTTGGATTTTTTCTTTTGATTGATAAGTCACACGACCCTTGAATATGTTGAATGACATATTTTAACCAAATACATTCATGACTTGCCTCATGAATTGTTAAAATTTTTGCATAGTTAAAAGAAATAATAATTATAGTTTGTTTTTACAAAACGCCATGAAATAGTCGTACCTCTATATGTGAGTATGTAACCAGATTAAGATTGAGCTTTGTGTGATCAAATAAATACGCTACATCTGCATAATCAATTAAATCTAATTTGGATACATTTGAGTAATATAAACTGATGTCCGTAGTCTCTTAGAAATATTAAAGAATATGTTTAATTTCATTTTAATGTCTTAGAGTTGTAGCAAAACTATATCTTACTAAGAAATTTACGGTAAAAGATATATCAAATTGTGTATTGCTAGCAAGATATATTAATATTTCATTGCACTAAGATATGGTACTTTAAGATTAAGAAGTTTTTCATCATTCTCTCGAGGTCAAAAAGGATTATTTTCATAGCTAGTGATTTTACAGTCATTGGTGAACTCAATTGATGTGCTTTGTCCATATAGAATTATTTTAGCACTTTTGCTATATAATTTGATTGATGAACAAAAATATCATTTATCAAGTGCTCAATCTAAATACGTAAATGAAATTGTCTTTCCAAGGTCTTTAAAATTCTTTCTTTTAAGTAATTCACTGCTTTTGATAACTCTTCAGAAGTTTCAACAATGTTCAAGTCATCAACATAAATTAAAATTATGACAAATTCAAATCCGAATATTTTTCTAAAAACACATGAGCATAAATGATCATTTTTATAGCCTTCTTTCCATAAATATTCACTAAGACGATTATACCACATACGTTCGAATTACTTTAATCCATGCAAACATTTTTATTTAATTTAATGGAATAAATTTTCTATGAATTCAAATTGTGTGCTTCAAGCAATTGTAATGCTTTGGGGATTTATATATACATATATCGTTATTAAGTGAGCCATATAAATAGGCTGTAACGACATTCATTATATGCATTTTACATTTCTCATGTATTGTCAAACTAATTAAATATCGAAATGTAATTGTATCCATCACAGGAGAATATGTCTCTTCATAATTAATACCAGGCCTTTGATTAAAACTTTGTGTGACAAACTATGCTTTATATCTCACAATTTTAGTTTTCACATTTTTTTTATACAAATACCCATTTATATTCCATTGGTTTTACATTATTTGGTGTACGAACTATACATCTAAAAATTTCATGTTTTGCAAGTGAATTTGGTCCTACCTTGATTGTGTCTTTCCACATTGGTCAATCATTTCTATTTTTACATTTTTCAATAAATGTTAGTTCAAGATCCTCATTTTCGTTCATAATTTTGAGCATTACATTATTTGCAAAAATATCATTGATGTTTATTTTATTTTGGTTCCATTTTTTTCTTATCATGACATAATTTATTGAGATTGTTTTATTTTCATTGAGTTCATGAAGCTAAATTTCTTCTTGAATTATGTTAGAGGTCTCTTCTAGAGTTTTTGTTTCTTCTTTATGATCATCTTAAATATTTGTTTCTTTTCTTTTTTTGAGAATTTTTATCTTTAGAATCGATTGGTTTTTCACACTTTTGGCATGCTTTAGACTTATTGGTAATAGTAGGTTGTCCTTCGGGGTCATCAATTCTAATTAGAGCATTTCAACTAGTATATGAGATTTAGTTATTCTCTTAGATTAGTAAATAAGTCTAGTAATTGATTTGTTATATTTTGTAAATGAGTTATCTATTGAACTTCAAGTACCCATTAATTTGTGTAAGGATCAAAACTAAATAATGATAATTTATTCTAAAAAAAATTGCTTATTTTCGCCTCCTAATGTTGAAAAAATTATTTTATCAAAATGATAATCGAAAAATCTTGTCATGAATAAATCTCTTGTTGATACTTCTAGATATTTAATTATGGATAGAGATTCGTATCGAACATATATTCTTAGCCTTCTGAAAAGACTTATATTTGTGCGTTGTTTTAGGGTAATTAGAGCATATACTGCACACCCATATATTCTTAGATGAGAAATATTTAGTTCCTGACCATAAATTAATTATATGGTGGAAAATTTAGAATAGCTTATTGGCCTAATGGGTATACGTGCTATTACATGCAAAATGGCATGTCCCAAAACAGAAATAAAGAGTTTAGATTTCATAAGTAATGGCTTTGTAATCAGTTTAAGTCGTTTAATAAATAATTCTACTAGATCATTTTGTGTATGAACATAAACAATAAGATGTTCAACGGTTATTCCAATTGACATGCAATATTCATTAAAGACTTGAAATGTAAATTTACCAGTATTATCAAAACGATTTGTCTTGAGTGCATAATCAGAAAAATGTACTTACAGACAAATTATTTGTGCAAGTAATTTTATAAGTATTAAATTATGAGTTGATAATAAGCACACATGTGACTATTTTGTCAATGTATAGATTAAAACCATAAAATATTTAAATGGTTTACATGGTGGATGAATAGGTTCACATATATAACTCGAAATACGTTTTAAAAATGCAAGAGGTTCAGTTTCAACTTTAACTAGTGATGGCCTTATAATTAATTTGCCTTGAGAGCAAGCAATACATGAGAATTCATTTGATTGAAAAATCTTTTAGTGTTTCAATAGATGATCATATAATTTTTTATAATTTTTTACATCATTATTGATCCAAGATGACCTAATCGGTCATGACAGATGTTTAAATTATTAATAAATTTTTAATTTATAATAATATAAGTTTCAATTATTTTAATATTTATGTAGTACGATTTAAAGAACAAAATGGGTACTTTTCTAATATATACTTCTTATTTTAGATGATAGATGTAATGTGTAGATATTCAATGTCTCTTTTATTTATTGTTTCAATATGATATCCATTCACACAATTATTTTTAAAACTTAACAAATGTTTTTGAGACTTATTGATAAATAATGTTTCTTGGATTATAACTCTTGTTCTTATAAGTAGTAAAATATTGACTCTTATGAAGTTTTTAATTAATCATGTACTATCAAATAATGTATTCCTATTAGTTTCTTCCAATTTTAAATGAAAAAAATATTTCTTATCTTTAAAAATAGTGTGTGTTATAGCACTGTTTATTAGAAATATATTTTCATCGTTGATTTTAGATCTAATGAGAGGAATATCCATATTTTCTTCTATAAATTTGGATATATAATAAAAAATTTACAAGTTAATATAAAAAACATTATATATTTTAATACATCAATATATCATTTATATGTAACGAGAACATAAAGAAATGCGTTTTCCTAATAGACTAATATTAAAACATATTAAAAAACTTATTAATAAATTTCATTTTTAGACATTTCCATCAGCATCACCAATTATAGCATAGCCAATTAGATGATCAATTAGTCTTTCAATGTAGATAAAAAAATTATTAACATCCAGATATGTCACATCAACTTGGTTATCATTTTTAATAAAATTTATTTTAATATTTTTTTATTTTTCAATGAAACTTGATAAAGTTTGATAAGATGTTTCAACGTACGACAGTACATGACCAATACCTTTCATGCCACATCGATGATAAATATTTTCTTTATCTTTTTATTTTGTCCACTTGTATTTTTTTTTGTATCGTCTCAATATTCACCCATTTTTGATTGTTAAATGCATTCTTGTTATTAGAATAATGATTATTAGGATACTATATTTATAATAATTATGATGACTTCTTCTACGTCCACGTTTACGACTACGACCATAATCATAATTATAAAATGATATCGCATTCACTTTAGAAATGAAGCATAACTAGTTGGACAAGATTCATGCTTTTTCATAAGTAGTTCATTATTTTGTTCAGCTACGAGAAGATATGAAATCAGTTCAGAATATTTTTTAAAGCCTTTTTCAGAGTATTGCTATTGTAAGAGCACATTTAAAGTGTAAAAAGTATAAAATCTTTTTTTCTAACATATCTTTATTAGTAACATTTTCTCCACACAATTTTCATTAATAAATAATTATAAATTTTGCTATGTTATACTCACTTACGAATTTTAAATTTGGCAATCATAACTGCATCCAATGATAATGAGCTTTTGAAAAAATTACTTTTTTTTTGGGATTATATTTACTTTTTAGACTTTCTCAAAGATGAATAAGATCTTTTACTATAAGATACTTAGTTTTTAATCTTTCATGAAGATGGTGACAAAAAAAAAATCATTATTTTTGTTTTATCTTGATTGGATGGTTCATTTGCCTCTTTGATTGTGTTTTCAAAACCCGTAGCATTTAATTTGAATTTCAACATTTAAAATCTAAATAGAGAATTCTTGTCAGTAATATTAAGAGCCATAAATTCAAGTTTCGTGAGATTTGATATGGTGAAAGTTGTTAATAGATAAAAAATAAAATATTGTTATTGACAAGCAAAAATAAAAATTGATAATAAAATTTAAAATAAGAAATTGACTAATTATATATTGAAAATATGAGTAAAGTAATAAAACGACACTTGAGTTTAAAAGGAAAATTTTTTGAAAGAATGTAGTCTTTTAACTTTGAGATGATGATGGAAATTAAACAATATCAAAACTTAAAAATTCGAATTTTATGCGGATAACGTGTTATAAAATATAATTTTATAAGAAAAATATTAAAGAGAAGTAAGAGGATTTTTTATTTTTATTTACTTTTCAAGTGTGTATACGGTCAACTATGATGCTTTTATTTATAGACTTACATATAGGGGGGGGGGAATGAATTTATATAAATAGAGATATGAACTTAGTAGATGGAAATGTATATTGAATAGATTTAGAAAATAAGAATGTATTTACATAAATATATATTTTAGATATGAAAAAGTAAATTAAATATAAAGAGATACATTAAATATGATGAAATATAACAGATATTCATAATATATATTCATACTAAATGTATATTTTTAAAAATTAATTATTAAATTTAAAAATTTGTATTGCTGTTAAAGTGGCGGCTTTTGACAGGCTATTATAAAATTAATTTTTTATGAGAATGAAAATGATTTTTGTAATGTTTGTTGATAATAAAAAGTGAAAAAAAGAAAAAAGAAAAAAGAAAAAAGAAAGTAGGTGAGGCAAAGGCAGGCAGAAGGCGTCGAGAGGAAGAAAAAGTCAGCCCAACTAGTACCTGTATTGTATTATAGGCTTTTGTAATTATTAGCGCTACTGTTTATTTATATTATTTGTAATATTGTAATAATAGTACAAAATGTAATGTAATTATTATTGGTGAATCTTTGCCAGTTTTACAA
Organism: Theobroma umbraticum; assembly: GCF_002168275.2. Classification (NCBI taxonomy): domain Eukaryota; kingdom Viridiplantae; phylum Streptophyta; class Magnoliopsida; order Malvales; family Malvaceae; genus Theobroma; species Theobroma umbraticum. Next base: position 7,111,334 of record NW_018397255.1, on the reverse strand, counting down.
TGTCTTAGTTAGCACGCACACTCTCTCCCCTTTCCCCCACTCGCACTCATTTCCATTTCTTTTTTCCCATTTCTTAATTATTGATTTTTTCATAAAAATTTTGGAGATTAAATTAGGGTTTTTGGGCAGAAAATTTTGCATCCCATCGAGATTCGATTTGAGATTTTTTATTATCAATCAGGGAAACCAAAAGAAAGAAGAGAAATCAGGCAAAGCATGGAGAACGGTCACGATGGGAAATTGGCTGAAAGATTATCGGGATTGGCCCTCAACGACAAGGACAACAAAGAACCCTCCAACGACGATAGCTTGTTTCAGGTCATGAAAGCCGTTGAGGCCGCTGAAGCCACCATTAAACAACAGGTCTTCGTTCTTTCTTGCTATTTCTAGCTTTTTTTTTTTCTTTTCTTATTCATCTTCTTTTTAATACTAATAAATAATTTCTTTTTTTTTTGGCATCTCTTGTCAGGCGGAAGAGAACAGTCGATTGAGGTCCGAACTCCAGAAGAAAATTGAGCAACTCGAAAAATATGTAGGGATATTTTAACCTTTTTTTCCCGCAGTCTTTCTTTCTACTATTTAATCAAGCTCTATATTATCGTTTTGCTTTATTTCTGCTCGAATTTATTTGTGTTTTATATTTTAATGGAGACACAGAAAGTGGAAAGTGGCAGTAATCCAAATGCTTCGGCTAACGGAGCTACCAATACCAGTTTAAATGGCACTTTGAATACACTTCCTGCTGCTGTTGCTGCTTCTGTCAATAACGCTGGCGCTGCTCCTTCTCATTTCTCTTCGCCGTCCACAGTTACCTCTTTTTCACCTCCCAGGTTCTTCTTCTTTGCATTGCATTATTCAGCCTAAGTAACTTTGACATGTATAAATAGAAAACATACAATTTTCTGATTCACTTGTTTTAATATGGTAGGTATCAATTACAAGGAGAATATGATTCTCGATTGCCGCAGGGTCTCATGCCAATGCCTCAAGGAAATAATTCGAATTCTCTATGGAAACAGGTTCATTCATGCCCTTTGAACTATGCCTTGGATTTTTTTTTTTTTTTTAGTATGTGGACTGAATAACTCCTATTTTTCTCCAGGATGTTGCCCTCAAGGTTCGGGAACATGAAGAAGAGATTTTGCAGTTGCGCAAACAGCTTGCTGAATTTTCTGTCAGGGTTATGTCTTGCTTCTTTTTTCCTTTCTGTCTTCATTCAGTATGTGTTAATTTTCAATTTCTAATAATTCATGGTTACTTGCAGGAAGCACAAATTCGCAACGAAAAATATGTTCTTGAAAAGCGCATTGCCTATATGCGTCTGGTAAGCACTAGCCTAGCTTCCCTACCATTTGCTCACTGTCTCGTTCTCTTTTTTCTTATTCAACTTCCTTGTTTGGAATGGAAATATAATTAATAAAATCTCTTATGAGTTGTTGCCACCAGGCTTTTGATCAACAACAACAGGACCTTGTTGATGCTGCATCAAAAGCTCTCTCTTATAGGCAAGACATAATTGAGGAAAATATTCGTCTCACATATCAATTACAGGTATATTCATTTCCTAGTGTTATTTATTTTTCACCTTGAGAATTAATAGGTTTTTGTTTTCCTTTTCACATTTCATTGATTCTTACCGTTTCTGTTTCTATTGGATGCTACGTGCTTGTATTCTATTTGGATATTAGGCTTGTTGATTCCTTTGTGTTAAAACTTCTGACCATTAACGCTCAAACTATTTCACATGTGAAATTATTTTTTTTCATCACACTCCTTTTCATGCTTGAAAATCTTCTTTGTCATTATGAACTTATTTGGTTTTCGTGCCATATATAGTAGTATTGTATATTGTTGCAATGGCAATGATTACATCTGTTTTCAAAATTTATTTACATTTCAATGTTTGACATGTGGTTGTTTTTTCAGGCTGCTCAGCAAGAACGAACAACTTTTGTGTCATCTTTGCTTCCTCTTCTGGCAGAGTATTCCCTGCAGCCACCGGTACTTGATGCTCAGTCCATTGTAAGCAATGTCAAGGTCAGTAGCTTCCCAATTGTGTCGATGAAATGCTGAATGCTGTTATATTCTTGGAATCTGTTTTTATGCAAAACCCATATCAACTTGCAAGAAAACTGGGTGTACTCTGTTTTCTGTATGTATTGATATCATTTTTGTCTTTAATTCAAATGAAAGTGTTATATTCAATCCTATCAATAATATCATAGTGCGAGTCATATACTTTAATGCTATCCACTGGGGCAGATGTTCCATGCTTAGATATTGAAATGGTCATCATTGGTATGAGCACCTATCTCTCCATAGAACTAGTGTCACTGATGTCCCTGTTCTATCAAATCTGTGAATCTGATGAGGGTTTGTGTTTGATTGGGTCATCTTGACAGTAGTTAGGCTAAGGTTTTATGAATACGATAATATTGAAAGATAAAGGATAGGAGTCTTAGAAATTTTATTCAAAAAATTATTGTGTATATATGCATGTCTTAGGAGTTCTATTGGCATTGGAATCAAGAGCAGAAATGGGAGATGTTTTTACTTTTCCTGCATTCATTTTATATTCTCCTTTTCCAAACTGGATTTTATGTATGTGTTCTTTTCATTCTTCTAATTGAAGGGACATTGTAATGATCATAACAAAATTATCATTCTAAAGTATATTAGCATTACTCTTAGCAAAGTATATCATGTTCCTAGTTTCTATCTGCTTTTAACCTGGACATCTCCACTGAGAGCTTGTCTTAAAAAATGTCATATATTAGATAAGTAAGGACACAAACAGAAGAATGAGAAATTATTTTGAATAAGTCAAATGTATATGCTTCTTTTCTTGAAATGAGAAGCATTAAAGTTACTACTTGACTTTTGCAGGTTCTATTTAAACATCTGCAAGAGAAGCTTATTATTACTGAGGTATGTTATGTGGAAATGTTTACAAAAGCTGGAGATATCTTTCTTTTTCAGTTTTGATAATTTTGATGTAGCTAACCTGGGTTAATTATACTTTGAGATATCCAGCATAATATATCATCATCTACTTAATCATGTTGATTATTCCTTTTCCTGGCCTCAGTCAAAGCTAAAGGAGTCACAGTATCAATTGGCACCTTGGCGGACAGATGTCAATCATTCCAATTTTGCCCCCCAGTCTCCATCTCATTCCCTTGGTGCAACATTGACAACTTCAGTATGCTCATAATATCTTCTTTTGATGTGTACTTGTATGCCATATGATTTTCTTAAATTCTTATATTTTCTTTCAGAGCAAAAATGGCCTTGAATTGGTGCCTCAGCAGGCATATTCTCAGGGAAAGACGCAGGTAACTTCTGATTCTCAAACAGACTCCAATTGGGATCTTCCGGGTCAGCGCCAAGGTGGTTTGGGTGGTGGTATTGCTTCAAAAAATTTGGAACCCGATGATTTGGGGAGGTATTCACCTATAGCAAGCAGGTGAGCCTGGTCAAATGGAGACTGCTACTGTGAACTGAATGTTCAAATTACAACCATCTGCATTTGTTGGTGGGTTCTGTTTTCATTGATTTCTTTTCGTTGCCTTGTGTGCATGAATCATTTGAAAGCTAGATTTTCATGATGAGCCAAACCTTCGATTGTGACATCATAGTGCCTCCGCATATCATAATCTGCGAACTTGTTAGCCATATTGGTATACTTTCTCTTCTGGAGTTGCTGTGCTTTTGGAATGCTGTACTATAATGTAACTCCTTACCTAAAACTTTAGTATAGGATTTGTATCTGGAGAAAATGGAGAAAAAAATTCCTGTGTCCAAAATTCGAGAATTTTTGTCTCTCCTCTCATTTTTTAAATAAAGGAGAAGATATGGTGACCAGAAGTGAAAATAATGAATTGTTTTCTGTTCATAACAAGTACTCTTCTTTCAAGAAGCCCTAATATAGAGTTTTTTGAAGAGGATGAACTGGATTCAGTGTTTGTAATAATTGTTAGGCTTGCTTCTGCAATTGCTGTCCAGTGGAAATGTTGTTCTATTAATTTTCTTGCCTACAACGTAATCCTATATAACTTGTATCTGGAGAAAACCAAAAAATCTGAACTTCCAAAATTCAATATTGTCCCCTCCACCCCAAGACCATGACTCCCGTACGTTTTAAATCATAAAGAAGATAGTATGACCGGAAATGATAACAATGAATTGTATTCTGTTCAAGAAGCCCTGTAGAGTTGTTTGAGAACAGAAGATAGTTTGAGTATGAAGTGGATTCATTGCTTGTAACATCTCTCATATATATATCTATATATTGGTGAGTTTTATGCTGGTTCCTATGTGCTTTTGGCATAGGGGTATTGGTCAGCTTATGAGAGGTTAGAAGGGGAACAAATAGGAAGGAATCTGGTATGGTAATGACCTGTAAAGGGTTGCAGTGTCTTTCGTGGTGTAGGTTGTGCTAACATGCAACTTTTCACCTTATTCCAGGCCAAAGTAATTTAACATACTTGGAAATCAAATTGTTGTGTTTTACTTGTATGCTTTAGCTCTACTTTTAGTCTTATAATGGTAAACTTGTTGGTGCATGTAAAATCTTACATTTCACCTGTTTAATGATTACTTCTTTTAATCCAATTATGCCCTTCTTAGTGCCACGACGCCCTTAAATAGGAATTTTTTTTATTTACACTATGTTTGATAGGAAGGAAAATAGAGGGAAAGGAAAAAGGAAAGGAAAGAAAATATGGAAGGAGAGGAAGGGAAGTTGTTTTTCCTTGTGTTTGGTATGAAGGATGGAGAATAAAGGGAAAGAAAGAGGCTGGGGCCAAAATGGTAAATATAATGATTAACTTAAGTAGAAATAGTATTTTCCTCTTAATTTTGGAAGGTATATCAGTTGCATTTCTTGTTCTGATCAACATTCTGACCTCATGAATATCAGTCGATCTTGCTATCTTTGTTGATCATAAATCCAAGATGCTGAGACTTGTGATGCTTAGCTGTTTTGTTCTAACATTTTTCGCCTTGTTTTTATTTTTATTTGCATATGGATCTTATTTTTTTGGGTACATATCAATAATAGATCTATCAAAATTATGCTTCACATGTTTGATATTGTTCAACCTAAAATCCTTGGCTTTATTATACTTTTACCTAGTTCCAGTTGTGAATAACCTCCTCGATGGTTTCATCTGCAAATAGCATACCATCCTCAATTGGTCTGTCCTTGAATTAGTCTTGAATATGCCTATTTAGTTCACTCATAATTGCAGTAAAAAGGCTATGACTCTAAAATGGATCTTGATATGAATAACTTGGCAACTTTAATAGATCTCACTCTGGAGTTGTTCATTAATAGATGTCCTCAATCATATTAACATAACTAACAGACATTTCCTATTTTTTTTCGGGGTACTAATCATAATTTTTTAAGCTTCACTTTCACTTTAGATTGCTAAAAGCTATTTGAAGTTTTCCTGCCTTTTGTACTTTCTATGACTTAAAGGTGAAATAATAGCTTCTGCAGCATACCTTTATATGCAAGAATTCATTCTATAATAAATTTTTCTCAATTTGATTTGTGCTCTATTTTTAGTATTACTTGTGAGTATTTTTTCCTGTAATGTTGTTCCATATTTTATTTAGGAATCTTAATACTTGTTTTTCCTTAGTATTTTTACATACAATCTGGTATAGGTTTTGTTTGATGAAAGATATGCAGAATTTTCTGTAAGGACAGATGCTGTGCATTTTTATTTGACAAGGGCATGGCAGTATTCAAATATGGTGAACTTAAAAAAGTGTTGATTTTAATGATTGCCAGGACTTCTATTGCCAATGAGATACCAACACAGCTTGCAGTTTCTCGTGGTGACATGCATACTATGCAATATGGTGAAGAAACTATTAATAAACAGGTTACATTTCGTGATCCTGTCAGCAATAGTGAGATGGATGATCCTGACACTGAGGGACACCAGATTGAAAGAGAGCCTCCCTCCAATTGGGGTTCAGCAAACACGCCTTATGCAACTACACTTGATGATCCCAGTTCCTCATATCCTCCTTATCTGCCACCAGTTCTTGAAGAGCCCTCATCTTCTTTTTCTGAGGGTAAGATGTTACTGTGCTTTGTTGGTTATAAGCACAACTGTTGACCATCCTAAATTGTGTATTGCTTTGTGCAGCTGCAGAGGATGACCCGCTGCCAGCTATAGAGGGCCTCCAAATTTCAGGTGAAGCTTATCCGGGAAGGGAACTCCAGGCATGTGGATATTCTATTAATGGAACTACCAGCTGTAACTTCGAGGTGCTCGTTTAGGATTTCCCCTCTATTTTAAACATTTAGGATTTTGAGTACAGTTATTTCTAGGATGTATTTGAGGATGCCCTGTATTAGATAGCATTTCTCTTGATGCCAAAGTATGAATATGATGCTGTAATGTGCTTGCAATGGCAGTGGGTGCGCCACAAGGAAGATGGATCTGTTAATTATATTGATGGTAGTGTCTTTTCCTTCATCTTCTTGAGGTTCTCTAACTTCTCTCTATCTACCCTGTTTTTCATCAAATATGTTTCTAAAAGATTTTTGAATAACAGGAGCAAAGCAACCAAACTATCTTGTTACTGCTGATGATGTTGATACATACCTGGCTATTGAAGTCCAGCCTCTAGATAACAGAAAACGCAAGGTATCGACTTTACTTAAATGCCATTTCCCATGATTGGTTCCTTGTACATTCATGCGTAGTTTGTTCTTGCTTTTTCTTCTTTGCCTATGAATTTGGTAGAAGGCGAGTCTTGATAATTAGAAGATATCAATTACAAGGTGAGTTTAGGTTGTCAAAAGAGAAAAAAAAAAGTTTTTGGCAATGAGTCCACTTATTGAAATATTTACCAGCGAAGACCTATTTAACAACAGACAATGCCATTGATCCTTGTAATTGCTAGTTTGCATTATTAAGTCTTCATATTTTCTTTTATGTATTTTGTGCATGTGTGTAAGTCATAGCTTCATATTAGATAATTGCTTCATTCCACTATGTTTTTTTTGGGATAGTGGGTTTGTTTTGATCTAATTTTAGTGATACTTGTTGTGGTAGAATCCCAATTAGAATTGATATGGAAGCAAACAACAACAATAAGAAAATAGGAAACAAAAAATAAAAAACTTGAAAAGCTTTTATGCTGTTTGAAAAAATATCTGAACGAGCCCCTATCTGACTATTGGTTGAATTGAGTCTTTATAGTGTTATTTTTTTCCTAACTAAGCCTTATTGGATGGAAATCACATGGTTAGCATATCTTTGCCATATAAGCATCTTGCTAAACTTGTCATGGTGCATATATAGCATTGTGGCAAAAAAATAAATAATGTTTTCATACAATGAAAATTAATAGTTATAAGAAAATAAATATTTATAATATTATAAATATAACAATAAGTAATTTTTATATTCCATAAATATAGCGAAAATAACAATAAAATAGATTTATTTATTTTAAAAATCAAACATAATATTAGCTTTTTATTTTTTTTTCCCTAGCATCTTCTATTCCTCCCTTTCTCCTCCTTGTTTTTGGATTTGAATTGTATATGGTTGAGAAATGGGTTTGGGTTTGGGTTTGGGGACTGAACTTAGGCTGAAAAATTGCTTCTGGACATGGGGTCAAGGCACTAAGGAAACTGTGCATGATTAAGCGTTTGCAAGATTTTCAGTGTCAAAAGGTGGTAGATTTGATAGAGATTACAGATTGGAGCCTTACAATGCAGATCTGGCCATTTTGGATGTTGGAAACTGCATATTATCTTGCTTACAATTTGGTTTCAAGCAATAGGTCAAGATTTGGTGCTGTTGGTCGTTGAATCTAGCTTTTGGTGTTGGTATTGACATCCATACTGGCACTGGATAGCTAGATTTGATGTTCAGAGATGTCGATTTGCAAATTTGGTGATACCATCTGATCGGAGAAAACTGAGAATAGAAAAGAAAGGGAAAAAGAAAACATTTCTACCACATCTTGATTAAATGCCGTGTTACTGTGCCTGTTGTCCAACTAAATGCTACAGCAACATACCAGTCGTCCATTTAAATGCCTTAGTGTCTTGGGCTTTGAGAGTTATCATGGTCACCTGGGTCATGTGACTAAATTCCATCCAATTAAGGAGTCAATTGGGAGGAGTAACACAATGAGGGCTTAGCTGAGCTTGATAAATAGATAGGAGTTGTTTTAGATTTTTTGAGTAGTACAGGGGCTTCTTGAGTAAGTTAGTTGAAACAAAATCACAAAAAACGTGAAACACAATGATTTTATGTGCTTCAACTAGAAAGTCACATTCACACACAGAGACGAGGAGAAATTCACTAGAAAACAAGAAAGATGGAGAGTACAATTATTGTAGCTCTAAACTCACTAAACCTTAAGCCACAAAATACACTGAAAATGCCCTCTTATGTTTTTATCTTTCTTTCCACTTACTATCACAGAGGACTCTTGAATTTTCTCTCAAAAGCTACTTATGTAATCAGCCTTTTTCATATTACTCAAATTGCATTTAATGAGGCAAGAAACAAAGGCAAATGAAAGCAAGGGCCAAAAAGGATATAAGGGGCAAAACAATCAGAAAGAGAAATGATGGTGTGAGCTAGCTGTAAGTCATTCGCTTGAATGTTAAAGCCACATCTCAACTAATCTCCACCTTGCTTAAAAATTGTAAATTCCTTGAACCTGAACATTATAGCAAATTTTCTGAAATTGGATTGCCTCCCCCGCAATTGTCGTTCTAGGATGCCAATCAAGCACAACAAACAATAGCCGAGTCCAAGCAAAGCTGAAGCAAAATGCCACAAAATCAAAGTTCAAGTGAAAACTATTGTAAAAGCAACTACCTGAAAAACACACACGCAAGAATTCGTAGTGCTACCAATTTAATCATAAGGACTATCTAAAAGCAACTGGAAACTAAGACCAAGGCCATAATCTCTACTAGGACAAATGACCAATTGAAAACTTGTGTGATTATCAAAGACAACACTGTTGTCCTCATGGGGGCACATTAGTGGTTAAGGACCTGAGACTTCAACTTGGGGCTCTCGGTTTTGATTCTTGGGAAGGGAGGGGTGTATTATAGGATGGGGGAGGGCTACCTCATATTGTGCAGCCTGAGATTATATGTACCATGAAAAAAAAAAAAACTAAGTCAACACTTCTTAAACTTTGTGCATTTCTAATGTGAATAATGAAATGGAGTTAAAGGGACCACATCGTATTGGCAATTGGATGCTTTATGTGAGACTTGGTTATATCATCACTGGATTTCTATCTTGTAAGAAATCTTTCCATTCTTGTATGTGCATTTTTCGTTCCTTGCCTTATAGGACTTTTCCCCCCACCATTTAACTTGTTCTGAATGCTGGACCCTAAAGTTCCCCATGCTTGCATGACGCCAAGAGGTGCTATCTGATTGAAGGGTGATTGGCATCTATAATGTTGAACACTGTGGTTGTTTGTTGTAAAATTTTCAGTCATTCTATTTTGGGTATATTGCACTCTATAGTTGTCAAATATGCTCAATGCTTCATTTGCTTTGCACTAGGGACAATATCTGCTTGTTATTGCTGCCAAATTTAAAAACTTGTTTTCTTTGTGAATTTAGGGAGAGCTGGTGAAGGTATTTGCCAATGAGCACAAGAAGATTACATGTGGTGAGTGGTATTCGTACTTCATGTTTCTCTAGGACACCTTTTGTTTGTAATGTTTGGAAGTAAGACTTTTTGAAATCAGAGAAAAATTTAGAAAACTCCAGTTGATTGTAATTGAGTATTTATTGTTGTTACGTACTGTACTTTGACTAATAAGGAGAGCTAAATTGAAAAAGACAGAACAGTCAAGCCTTTTGTCAGATTGACAGTTGGTTGATGTCAAGATCCACACGGGTCTGGCTCTCTCCCCCATTTCTATTTTGTCCCATACTTTCCAATACATCCATCATCACCATTTGCATGTGAGGGATCCATAATTAATGACAAAATCCCACACATATGGATGGTGATAATGGGTGTATTGGAAATTAATGACAAAAAATTGATGGAGGGGATCTCAACCTGTATCCCCCCTATATTGGTTTTTTTCTTGTAAGGGAGAAAAGAGCAGCAATATCTACTGTGGTTAGATAGACTCTTCTAACCAGATTAAGTTCATGTTTGCTTTGTGCTCGAACGATTTCTGTGCCTTTTATTGTTTGGAAATTGTTAGAATTTCTGTCATCTCTTGTTACTTGTTTACTTATTTTCTAGCACCACATATTGAAAATTCATTAGATGTTACAAACGTTTTCTCTTTCCTTGTGTTTCCCTTGACTTTTAACAGATTCGGAGATGCAAAGCCATCTAGAGAAGAATCTTTATAGTGGTCATGCTTCGTACAAAGTTTCATTCTCGGTATGACTTCTACATTTGTATGGTTGTTATACTGCCCCATTGTGTGATAAGGGTTCCCTTTGGTTATCTAGTGCTTATCAGAATAATATGTTTAGGCCATTACTGTTTCTTAAAATTGCTAACTCTCAGTTAAGAGTACCGTTGACTCATTTATATTGCAGACAGGATATCTTGATATATGGGAACCAGCTATGTTGGCCATTAAAAGGGAAGGTTACAGTATCAAGTGTTCTGGACCCAATGGTCTTGTAGTCACTGAAAAGTTCTCTCCAACCATGCAAGTATGATTCATAACTTGCTTATTCTTTTGAGATTTTGTAGGAGTGATGTAGGACAGCTAGGAGGTTTAGACTTTTGGCCATTTTAGATCTGAATTGATAGAAATGCTTGAGGAAAATAGGGACATTGAATGATGAAAAGAGGGGAGAATAAAATTCCTAAGTTGACACCTAGTGTTCCTTGATTGGATCCCTAGGCTTCACACCTAGTTATCCATTTTCGCACAAGAATCATGCTCTATAGTCGTTTTTTTTCCCCTATAATAGCTCCAATTGATTTTGATGCCCAAAGTGCATGGTGCAGAGAACTACAGAGACTTTCGTCCTCTGTTGGAGAGAAAAGGAGTCGCTCTGAGCACCATGGACAGTAACATTTCATTTGCGATTCCAATGCACATTAACACAGACCTCAAAAAATTCTTCATTGTACACTGTTCCTAAACATGGCTTTTCTTTTTTCCTCTTTATGAAACAAAAAAAAAAAAAAGAGTATATCTGGCTTTCCCCAGTGCCTCTTCTTAAGTAATTATGTTGAAAGTAAAGCAACCTGACTTAAACAAGTTTTGAGGATATATTATGGAAGAATGTAGCTCCAGAAGGTTGGCACCTTGCAGGAGACCAAATCTCACCACTGATCATATTGTTTTATTTTAAGGATAGGGATCCAATCATTACGCCAAGCTAAAAATTATAGACTAAGATAAACTTTTTAATCGTGTTATTAATTGATGTTCACTTTATGATGCACAACGTTACATTCAGCATTTCTGTCCATTGAAAACAGTGATTCTGTTGTGCAGTTAAAAATTGCCTAAATATATTTGTGTCCAAGTATAGCCTTTGATGGAAATAAGTGAATTTAGTTCGTTGATCTTGGCTGCTTTTGATATATTACACTTTCTCCTAAGGCACTAGTGATGACGAGCACTTTGCAAATTTACATCCTTGAATTTTTATGTTGGTAGCTTTTTGTTTATTTATTTATTGTTCATTGTTTTCTCTAGGTTAAAGTAACATTCGGAGAGCCTACAGAATTTTTAATTATTGGACCAAATGGTGTTCAGCGTTTATTACGAGCAGACAGCAACTCCACAGATATTAGCTGGTAAGTTTGAAGTTTCTCCTGTGAATAGATAAAGAATTGCTGATTAAGAAAATAACAGAAAGGTCTGCATACCATAAGCATGGTACATTGGAGAAACACCTCCCAAGGTTTACCATATTATTACTGTTTTACTAATGACAAACAAAGCACTTCCATTTTATCCCAAGGGGACACCTTATTGTTTAGAACTTGAGATTCAAGAGTCGAGTCAAAGACCAAGTAGTTTAATAATTCTGGAAAATATGTGTATAGACTTGCACACACTTAGTGTAAACTTTTGATACACAATTCATTAAGGCCTCAGATTGCAGTGATAGCCTCAATGCTATGTTCCATTATCCCAGTCTTCACTCCTCTGCTGCCTCGAAGTATAAAAGGTTGCAAATGGATGCTATTCCCCAGGGGGTTCTCTGTCTGTTCCTCCCACATCTTTTGTTTGTCTGTGTGTGCACATGCATGTAAAATCAAAGCTACAGTTTCTACAGAATCCTATTTCTGCTAGAGTTAAGTTTACCATTGCTTTCTCTCACTACTGAGCTCACCGAGTAAAACCCTCAACTTTTCCCTCCAAATGTGTACCGAACATACTAAATAATCTCTGCAAGTGATCACTTATTCCATCTATCTCTGTATGTATACTTATGTGTATAATTATTTAATGTTGTGGAGAAGCTCTCTGTCATTTCTATCTTGTTCCACAAAAAAAAAAAAAAAAGAAACTTTGATTGGTAACAGAATCGATGATTATGGCATGGCTTTATTAACTAGCTGTACTGTGGACTAATTCTCAGCTGTCTGCTGTTCTTATGGATAGGTTGAAAGGGAGAGGGGAGGAAGATAATAGTGGAAGAAGGTGAAATTGAAAGGGAGATGATGGTTGGGAAATTTGAAATTAATAGTGAGGTAGAACAGTAGTGGGTAAGTTTTCTTGGAGGCTATGGGAATGATTAATATCATATTGAGAGGGTAAAAGTATGCGACAGTTTATGGGTGAACATTGTAATGGAAGGTTGAGTTTATGAGTTCTTGGAGGCTATGGGAATGGTTAATATCATATTGAGAGGGTGAAAGCATGCAACAGTTTATGGTGTGAATATTGTAATGGAAGGTTTAATTGATGAGCTGATCAAGGAAAATCTCTAAAGGAGACCGTTTATTGGGCTGTCAAAAGCATATTGTGAAATACAATTGGGATTTTGTGGTTGAAATCAGATTTTTAGGTAATGCTGGCTTGGTGATGGCTTAGAAAAGGCTTTATCCAAGGTTTAAATGGAATAACTGAGACCCTTTTTCTAAGGATTATGGAAAAACCAGAGCTGGTTACTGATCTGAATTATAGAGCAACAGAAAGAAAATAAGAAGTCTAAAATTCACACGTAGTTTTTATGGATGTGATGCCTAAGGTTATTTCCATTAAAAACTTATAATGACAATCTGCGGAAAGTCTTTGAAGCTGGAACTCCGACTAAATATGAGAAACTATTGATGTAATTGATTTTTTAGCACTCTGAGGGCACAAATATTTATCGTATAAATGTCTAACAATAAACAGGCCTTGAATGGAGGCCTAAAAACTTATAAAGGTTCAATACATAACTGAAAGAAAGGTAAACTGGCCATATTCAGCAAAAATCAACCAATTTATTTATGCCTTTAAGAGGCAAAAACAGCATGGATAAGTAAAGGCAGCTACTTTTATTTATAAAGATAGATTATAAAAGACTCATTTGTGTAGTAATGACTATTCAAGCTCTTAACTCCTGTCCTTCATTGTTAGACGTGCTGAATTAAAGCTTGGGAAACAAGCTTTGGCACACCTTTGAAAGCCCTTGGGAACCTGCTTCTTGTATGCTTATTCAGATTATAAGATTAAGGTGGGGTCAATGGCCAAAAGTGGTGTGTATTTCTGTTGTCGTTGTCAAAATGAAAATCTCTTATGGTGTCTTCTACCTTTCTGGATATTGTTTGGGCCGTGATTCTGCTTCTATTCTAATATAGAATGCCAGTTTCTTTGAAATTGGGGCATGCCAACTTGGTGTTTTCTCAATTTAAATTCTAAGTTAGACTTTTGGTTTTTTCAATCTAAACCTTGTTTATTCTTACTTTTCTCTTACCTGTGTGTTCCATGTCCATACATTTGTCTCATTTATCTCTTCCATTAGAACATTGTCAAAATTACAACTATTTTATTTTATTTTTAAAGATTTTTTGCATCTATATTTAATAAAAAAAGTATTGTATTTAATTTTCACCCACAGTGGTTGTGCAGAGGGCTAATTTGTTTATATTGACATTTCATTTTTGTAGTTCAAGAGATACAATTGTGCTCACCTTGAGATTATTCATCATTCGGGTATTTACTCTTCACTTCTATACATTTTTTTTTTCCGTGAAAGACTAGAAGCTTTTGTCTTTTTTTTGCTCACATGCACACACCCACATAGAAATCAAACACTAATTAAGAGCTTCAAATTATGTGTGCATACTGGATCTGTAAATTTACTTTCAGACCTTCAAGTGTGAACATCTCAAGTTTTTATGTAGTGGCTTCTAGTTTAATGTTTAAATTTTAGATAAAAGCTTCTGATGTCTTTTTCATATTTAAAGACAGAATAATATTGATAGTTACTTGGGGATCCAAGGATGGTTTTTCGAGTTTGTTCGAAATTTCTGAGTAGAATTTCTTACGTTCTGCTTTAGTTGCATACATCTGTTCTTGACAGTGCCTTGTCATTACTAGCCTAAATTTCTTGGTTATTGCGTTGGTCATACCCCGTGTCATTCTGGAGTGGTTGTCTGTCATTCTGCTCTTAAATTGATGATTTAAAGCATCTTAAGTCCACACGTGCAAATTGCATTGTTTTGGACCTGTATGTATTATTGTTTTTGCAGGCCAAGGATGATACTTTCCCCCTTTTTTTGGCTCAAATCTGACTAGTAAAATCTTATTTATCATTGATTTTAACTCCCAAAGTAGTCATATGAGGCTTTGACCAAATGGTTAAAATCTTATTTATCATCTTAACACCCAAAGTAGTTGTAAGAGACTTCAAACCCTTGCACAATCTCTCTAATTACTTTAACTTTAAACTTTTCCACTTCCATGTTATTTGCGGGTTTGTTGTTGTTTAACTTTTTTAAATGATGGCGATCTATTTTGCAATCTCAGCGTGTGTTTGTATTGTGTCTAAATCAAGTTTCATATGCAAATATCTTTTGGTCCCCTGCATGAATTTTAATCTGAGATTTGACATCCATAATCAGATTTGAGTTTTAACCCTGCTAAGAAGTGATTTTGACCTATCTGTTACACAAATTATACAGGAACGAGTGGTTTTTCTTTTTGTTTTCATTCAGGACATAGGGTCATAAGTTTGGTTGTGGTTAAAGATAGGGACTTATTACTTGTGGACTTACTTTTATATTTGTTAGCTTTCAATTAAATAATAATAATAATAATAATAAAAACTGAGTAGCTCATTTTTGAGCATTTATGTGCAATACTGTAGGAGCGAAGTTAGTGTTTTGATCTATCTTATTGGTTAAAGTTTTGTAGTTCTTGCATTATTCTAAACCCTTATGTTTACAAGAGATTTCTCGTACTAGCTATTGCAGGCTGGTGAGAGGAGGAAAGGGAAGAAGATAGGTCTATTCTTTAACAAGTAAGGTGCATGGTTTGCTTACGGTGCGGCTCAGTAAGAAACCTTGCTATTGAGATTGTTTAGTACATATTTGAGGACCGGGTATCTTGCTTAACTTGTTGAGTAGCTAGCTTTTGTGTTCTAATAATTTTTACAGGCAGCAAGTGGCGAGTTGTAATTACAAATTGTATCAATATTTTTGTCCTCGATGCTGTAATATCTTGCTCTTATTTGGCTTTGGTATTATAAAGAGAATCACTATATTACTAGATGTCGACAGGGATTGAGTTGGTATATCAGTTCTGACCCTTTTGAGGTCATCATATAACGGGGTGGTTGCTCAATTTTGTGATTTAAACCATGTCTGATCTTTTCTTTTCTTTTCTTTTCTTTTCTTTTCTTCCCCTAGCCTGTTGGGTCTCATAGGATAGGTGTCTCTCATTGGACGTAAGCCAGGCCGGCTTGAGACGATATGCAATGCACCTCCTTCAATCATTAAATTAAATGAAATCCAAATATTCCTATTTCATTTCGTACTCTTTTTATGTCCATCTTCTGGTTGTTTATATATATGTATATATATATATATATAGTTATTTTTTCTTGTTTTCTTGGAAATGGTGCCAAAAAAATGGAAAAAATGTTTAATTTGGCATCTAATTCACAATACGGTATCTAAAATATAAAGCATTTGTTAATTGCACATTGAAGTAGCTAGCTCCAATAGATTAAAATTTGGACAAAATACTTCAACAATTTTTGAATTTATGCATTTTTTTCACTTTAGTCTTTCAATTTAAAATTGTAATAATTTAATTTTTTAATTTAAAAATTATTTTATTTTAGTTTTTTTAACATTGTCTTTTTGAAATTATCTTTCACTGAGTTGGTGTCATTGTTGACATGAGTTGCCATGACATCACTTGTGATAATGTAAGCGCAACAAATTTTTTACTAATGACTCTAAACTCTTACTTTTGTTTATATATGGCTTTTGTTTTTTTTTTCTTTCTCTGTCCTCTCACTTTCTCCTTTAAGGATCAATTGCTAGTCATCGGACATTATCACTAGTCATCAATCACCGAATGTTAGTCCACGGTCACTGGACATGCCATGTCATGATCGTGATCGATGACCGTCAATAGGCCATTGGTAACGACATCTGATGACTAGCGGTCGGTCTTTAAGGGAGAAGGTGAGAGGAGAGAGTGATAAAAAGGAAAATAAAAAAGAAAGAAGGAAAAAAGAAAAGAAGAAACAAAAGAAACAAAAACAATATATAATCAAAAGTAAGGGCTTAGGGCATTTGAGCATTTGGTTTATTAGTTTGTACATGATCTCCCTACTTAAAGAGTAGGGTTCGAATCCCCTTTCCCTCAATTATATAAATATCTTTTTTATCAATTATATACATATAAAAAAAGAGCATAAAACAAGTGGTATTGGGTTCGAAACACAACAAGCACACAATATTTCTAGAAAAAACAAGAGACACGAATCGCTCTCTTGTGTGACGCGTGGTGCCCTCTTTGACATGCCATGTGACATTGCCATATCAACATGTCAAAGTGATAGTGTTATGTTAGCGCCACGTTAGCAATAACATCAGTTCTATGAAAGAGACTAAATTGAATCAATTTCCAAAATTAAAGTTTAGAACAATTGGTACTGGATTTGAAACGCAACAAGCACACAATATTTCTAAAAAAACAAGAGACACAAATCGCTCTCTTGTGTGACACGTGGTGCCCTCCTTGATATGCCATGTGGCATTGCCACATCAACATGTCAAAGTGATAGTGCTATGTTAGCGCTACGTCAGCAATGACATCAACTCTATGAAAGGGACTAAATTGAATCGATTCCCAAAATTAATGGTTTAAGTAGGACTAAAATGAAAAAAAAATGCATGCGTACACCTAAGCCCTGACTCGAAAATTCATTGGAAGACGCTAAGCCTAGGTCAAAGTGATAGTGCCATGTTAGTGCCATGGTAACAATGACATCAAAGTGATAGTGCCATATTAGCGCCACGTCAGTAACAACATCAGCTCTATAAAAAGGACTAAACTGAATCAATTCTCAAAATTAAGGATTTAAGTAGAAGGACTAAAGTGAAAAAAAAAAGCATGAGTACACCTAATCCTTGACTCGGAAATTCAATGGAAGACGTTAAGCCTAGGTCAAAGTGATAGTGCCATATTAACACCATATTAGCAATGACATCAACTTTGTAAAGTGTAATTTTGAAAGGAGTTCGTTAACATCGATCAGTCGGTTCAAGGTAAATTCTGCCTTGGCCCAATCAGATTGGTTTAATGTACCTCAAAGTGATATGCCTCGTGCCCCCCAAATAGGCGATGGTGATGGATTGACCCTCCTTTCCCTTTCTTTCTCTCTTTATGGTAGATTTCTTTCTTCTTGTTTTTTTTTTTAAATCTTTTAATTTTTTTCATGTTTTTTTTAGAATTTTAATTCAAAGATAAAAAAAATTAAGAATGAATAAAAAGGATAATTGATGTGAAATTTTTAGAAACATGGTATATTTTTATTGATTATCTTTTTACAAAGTCATTTATTTGACTAATAATGTCTGTAAAATGTACAAATTGATGGTTAAAGCAAAATCGAATTACTTAATTTTGAATTTTGTTAAGTATTAAATTGACAATTTCACATTGACTCATAACATAATAAAAGTTTTGATCATAATATAAAAAAGTGTTTGTTATTAAAAAATTTTGACAATGGATCACTATCACGAGATAATTAGATTTAATTAAAATAAGTGAGATTATTAGATTTAATTAAAATAAGTGAATTGTTAGATAAATATTCATTGAGATTGTTTATAGTTAGCGACCTGATAGTTGACTGACAGAGGCCGTGGCATTGGATGCGGATGAGGCAGTTGATGTGGATGTGTCTTCTCGTAACCTTTTATGATCTGATTCAATGAAGGTCGGCTTGGTAAGTGGTCTGCGTTCGACTGATCCTTTACTTTTCAGCAACACAACAACTTCGGACATGGTTGGCCTCATGGCTGCAGTTGCTTGAGTGCACATCAAGGCTATTTCTATGACTCTTTTCACATCTTCTGCTTCGTCTTCATTTGGATCTATGCTTTCATCCGCTAATTCTAGGTGCATCTTATTCTCGTACAATCTCCATGCCTGGTCAACCATACACCACTAACCAATAATTAATTTACTCTTTTATTATACAAATTAATAGTTGTTTATGAGAAAATTATCTTATGCATTGACAATTGAATTTTTAAATTTTTCAAATGAATTTATACATTAATAAATTATGTAAATGTCTTAAGTTTTATCTATAATTTCATGCGAGTCTATTAATATTCGAAATATACATTTGTCTTAAAAACATATCTTTCGTAGATACTTAAATCTTTCTGTTTAGTCAACCGTTAATGTATCTATTACTTTAATGATGTGGCAGCATTTTTTAGGACAATTTTACTCTTTTTTTTCATCCCTAAATCAATCAGAAGCTAAAACTCTCTTAAAATCCAAATTTCATTGCTGAAATGCTCTAAATTTATTGCTGAATTTTTATATTTCAATGCAAAACCAACTTGTGAAGAGAAACCATAAACCCATGTTTGCTTATTGGTGGGTGATTCAAAGTGAGGCTGAAATGTTGGAAGAGAAAATGAAGGTTGAGTTGATTTTTCTTATTTATTTATAGGTTTAGAAACCATAAACCCATGTTTGATCTATGTTTTATAGTTTTAAAACTTGTTGTAAGAACTCGACATTTTTTAATGTGTGAGATTTGAAGGTGTTTGATAAATTTTTTTAAAAAGCCATTAACACATTATTGTGTTTTTTTTTTTTTTATGTTATGGACATTTTAGATATTTCATATTTATCGTTATCGTCGTTTATACGTTAGAGATGAATTATTTATTTTGAATACTAATCCGACTTGCATGAAATTATAAACAAAACATAATAGGTAGAATAAAAATATTGCAATCTTGGATAAACTTGGTTGTAGAATGATCTATAGTTTATGTAAAATGATAGGGATATATCAACAAGAAGCAAATGAGAATTATGCAAATGAAGAGTAAAGGGTTGCCTTACTAATTACCCTTTTGAGGAGAAACTCAGCATCAGGATCGGCACTGGTCTCATGACTCCTTTGACCACTTATAATTTCAAGGACAACAATTCCATAGCTATAGATATCAGCCTTTTCTGATAGTTGTCCATGGATAGCATACTCTGGTGATGTGTATCCCCTATTTCAAAACCATTATTCTCGTTAGCCAGGAGGAGCAAACAACGCTAATAAATATGTTAGCTAGAAAGAAAGGAACTTATAAAGGAAAAGCATGCTTGTTAGAATCAAATCTCACAGTGTTCCAGCAAATTTGGTGCTCAAATGACTCTTATCCTCGGGTAAAAGTCTTGCTAACCCAAAATCAGCTATTTTGGGTTGGAAATCATCATCCAGAAGGATATTGCTAGACTTTATATCACGATGGATGATGCATACATGGAATTCTTCGTGCAGATACGTAAGGCCTCTAGCAGTGCCTAGAATAATACCATATCTCTGTTTCCAATTCAGAGAGCCTCGTCTCTCACCTGTTTCCATGGAGGGAATTAACAAGAATGACAAATTGAAGCAGCGGAGTGAGTAATGAGAGGGATCAACAAAAGTTACCGAATAAGAATTTGTCAAGACTGCTATTTGCCATATATTCGTAGACAAGGAGAAGTTCAAGTCCTTTGCTGCAACATCCAAGAAGACGGATAAGATTCCTATGATGAACATTACTTATCAGCTTCACCTCACTTTCAAAATCTAACTTTGCTCTTCGGGTTTGGAGTACAGCTAGTTTCTTGACTGCAACTATTTTCCCATTCTTTAAAACACCCTGCTCACCGTCAAACAAATAATCAATCAGCCATCAAATCTAACAAACACCATAATTTCTTGATATCTGTTCATTTACTTGTTCTCTTATATGTTACCTTGTATACATCACCAAAACCTCCTTCTCCTAATTTATGTTCCTCACTAAAGTTTTTAGTAGCAGACATCAAATCTTTGTATTTGTAATTTAATGGGCCTTGCAACTCTGTTGCCCCCAATATGTCACCTGTTACAAATTAGACCAAAGCAATTAGTATTTATATATATTGAAATTTTAAGAGAGACCAACTAAGACTCTTAACATTTGCTATAAATCAAAATTATTTTATCTCATATTATTCTGATTAATTTAGAATCTCAGCTTATAAATTTGAAAGCGTTAATCCTTCAAACAATTAATTGTTTGGTAATGAATAGAAGCAAATCAAACAATCTGAAGGAAGAATATCAAAATATCATTGCAATCTGTGTAATGTTGGCTGTATCCAAAATCAGAAAGACTTGAGAATTTTTTTGATGAAGCAAGAAACAAAGAGTAGTAATTAATATAATATACAGAGTCGTAAATTTCCAATCAATACGTGCAATTTTGGTTTTGCTTTTAGAGTAAATTCAGTGCATAGCATAATCACCTTAAAGAAGCAATGCTTGAACCAATGTTTTAATATTACCTCTAAGTGTCCCTCTTTGCCTTGTTGATAGTTTAAACCAAACAAGCAATGCTATAATAATAAGCAAAAGAAGTGATGCACCTCCAACCACTCCTCCTATTATAATTGCCTTTTTCTTGCTTGAACTACCTGAAAAACATATCACATATTGTCCCTTTGATTTGCTTTTGTAAGTAAAAATAAAAAGTAAGTAATGAAATTATCAATTAAAGCATATAATAGACGAACACACGGACTCACCGGTTCGCAGGAAAGGCCTAATGTCAATGGTTTGATTATCGGCAAAGAAAGGTGAGTTTGAGTACCTTAAGAAACAACCAACATCGACAGCCCTACCATTTGTATTAGGAGGGCATCGCTGAATGTCACTAGTGACCACCTGCATGCACTCTCGGCACCCACTTTCAGTAATGGTTTCAATGCACTGCGCGACGCCATACACGGTCGCACTAATGCCAGTACTACCGCCGACCACTTCCTTCTTAGTTGCGGCGAAGTAACCGTCAATCCTTGGCGTGGCAGTTTGAAGATCGGCTAGTAGCCCCTGCACCGCTGCTTCAAAAGCACTAGGCTCTGATGCAGACTGATTCCCGCACATCATGGAGTGCCCTTCCTGTGTGGTTTGGTTGTAGAAGTCGTTGCTCTCGTACCTCATCAGATTAGTGACAACGTGTTCAGTTTTGTACGTCTCGAACAACTACGTACTATTTTCTTTTCTAAAATTTAATTTTTTATCTTTTTATTTTTTTGTAAACAAAGGTATAATATGTAGTTTTTGTGAAACAAATTATGAAAGAGAAGGAGAATAAGTTCTAAGAAAAAATGGAAAAATTCATTTTAAGTTCCAAATGTAACGAAAAATAGAATATACCATGAAGTGGAATGGATGATCAAAATTAAATTATTGATAATTAGCGCAACTCACAGTTTTTATCTCAAGAAACACTAAACAGAACAACAATTTTACAGTCAAAGTGTTCTTGGACAATAATTGGCACATCCCAAAACATGAGTTGCCAGGAATTACCTGAGGAAACAGTCATCATAGATGACACGGGCACCATTGGCAGAGCAATTACTGATTCGGGATAGAGCAGCTTCAAAGCAAGCCAAGCAGTCAGCTGGGGAAAGGTACTTCCTGCACTGCACCATGGCATAGGCTGGGTTTGAACCCCTTGCCTGTTGAGCTGTTGCAAAATATTTGTTGTCGCTGTTCATCAGCTGCTCTCTCAGTTGCACAAAGGTTGAGTTCAGATTGCTGCTGAATTCTCCGAAGTTGGTGACGTTGTATTGGCTGCATCCTGAATTCAGCAGATTGAATTGTCCTTCTGAAGCAGAAGCACTTTCTTCCAAGAACAACCACCATATTATTGTTAGCAAACAAGTTATGCAGGCTGTTTTGGGTTGCATCTTCTTTATGATTTTTCTTCACTTTTGTAATTTCACAGTGAACAAGAATGTTCCCTACAGCTTGAGCTAGCCAACAGGGAACAAAGTTATCTCCATTTGATGACGCTTAAACCGGATAAGTATGGAAAGCTAAAATATCAGTTGAAAATTATTGGATCGTTTCTAGAATGAAAATTATAGAAATTTTTATGAAATGACAACTGATCTAACACAAGGCCAGCGGTGTTGGATGTGTTACGTGTACTATGTCTTTTAGACAAACAACAGGAGTTAAGATTACATCCAACCAAGTTTGGCTTTATTGGCTTGGATGGCAGAGTAGTCAAGGGTTAGTGCGAATTCCACGCTCAATTCCATTAATGTAATTGATTACATTTCTCCAGTAGTCTTAACTATCAACCAATCAAGAAAGGGGATGACTTAAAACTACAAGTCAGCCCTGGCAGCCATCATCAAGGCCTGAGCTGGGCGAGTACTGATGGTAACAAATCTATATCAATCTCTGTTGACCCACAAGTTTAATGACTCTATGCGAAAAGACCCGTGCGTGACGACGCATGGGTGGTGTACCTGTCTATTATGTTGAAGGAAGCGTTTGATGGTGTCTGTACAATTATCTGATGAAGGGTAACAACAGTACTGTTTATCATTTTTTTACAATCATTTTCACCTCAGATATAAAATACATTTTTGAAGATGATCTGTCTATACAATGCCAGCTTTGTAAGTACATACAAAATGAAGATGCTCTGTCAGTATATTGTCAGCATTTTAAATATACACAAAATTCATGCTCTAATTAGTTTTCTATATAGAGCATAGAGCATGGTGCCTTGATGTAAAAAGTATTAGGCGTTGTAACATATGTTCCTGGTAATGAAAATTCATTGGCTGGACACTACGTAAAAGGCGGACAAAAAGGTTGGTTTTAAGTTTTGGTTGCATCATTGACTTAGTTTGGAGTATGCCTGACATTTTTAAAGTCATAATAAGTAATCTCAATACAGAAATGACACATAATTTTAAGATATATATTTTTTATATTTGATTTTATATTTTTTGATAAGCGATTCTACTTCCCGAGTTGTAACTTTTTTAAATAAATTGAATATATATATATATATAATGAAAATTTTGATCATAATTTTAAAAGTTTCACAGCTGATTACCCTCATGAGAGTGTTATATTTAGTTGAAGTCAGTAAATTTTTTAGATAAATTGAATATATATATATATATATATATATATATATATATATAGTTGTGATTATTTATAGTTAGCGACCTGAGACTTGAGTGATTGAGGCTGTGGCCTTAGATGCGGAGGAGGCAGTTGACGTGGATGTTTCTTCTCGTAACCTTTTGTGATCTGATTCAATGAAGGTCGCTTAGTAAGTGGTCCTCGTTCCACTGACCCTTTATTTTTCAGCAACACAACAACTTCGGACATGGTTGGCCTCATGGCTGCAGTTGCTTGAGTGCACATCAAGGCTATTTCTATGACTCTTTTCACATCTTCTGCTTCATTTTCATCTGGATCTAAGCTCTCATCTGCTAATTTTAGGTGCATGTTATTCTCGTACAGTCTCCATGCCTGTTCAACCATGCAGCACTTAAATATAATATAATAAGTACTAACCAATAATTGATTTACTCTCTTTTTTATGGCAAAATTATTTTATGCACCAAAAGTTGAATTTATACGCTATCACATATTTATTAAGCAATAGTTATGAAAATTAATAAATTAGTATATTACTAAATATACACATGATAACCTTATATAAACCTAGCTATAGAATGATCCATTGTTTATGTAAAATGGTAGGGATATTTCAACAGCAAGAAAAAGAGAATAATGCAAATGAAGAATACAGGGTTGCCTTACTTACCAATTACCTTTCTGAGGAGAAACTCAGCATCAGGATCGGCATTGGTCTCATGACTCCTTTGACCACTTATAATTGCAAGGACAATAATTCCATGGCTATAGACATCAGCCTTTTCTGATAGTTGTCCATGGATAGCATACTCTGGTGATGCGTATCCCCGATTGCAAAATGATTAGTCTTGTTAGCCAAGAGGAGCAAACAACACTAATAAATATGCCAGTTAGAAAGAAAAGTAACTGAGAAGGAAAAGCATGCTTGTTAGAATTAAAATGAAAGGAAATTAACAAGTTGAGACTGAAATTATAAATTAAGCCATTGATTATATATATGGTGGTGGAATTATTAAAATTAGCTTACAGTGTT
>NW_018397255.1:7036790-7086542 GCF_002168275.2 Theobroma umbraticum | reverse complement strand
TGAGGAAACAGCCATCGTAGAAGACATTGGCACCATTGGAAGAGCAGTTACGGATTCGGGATAGAGCAGCTTCAAAGCAAGCCAAGCAGTCAGCTGAGGAAAGGTACTTCCTGTACTGCCATCGCATAGGCTGTGTTTGAACCCCTTGCCTGTTGAGCAGTTGCAAAATATTTGTTGTCGTTGACCAGCTGCTCTCTGAGTTGCATAAACGTTGAGTTCAGATTGCTGCGAAAGTCTCGGTAGTAGGTGACGTTGTATTGGCTGCATCCTGAACTCAGCAGATTGATTTGAGGGTCTGAAGCAGAAGCACTCTCTTCCAAGAACAGCTGCCACCATATTATTGTTATGCAGGCTGTTTTGGGTTGCATCTTCTTTATGATTTTGCTTCACTTTGTGAGGAATTGTGAACAAGAATGCTCCCTAAAGCTTGAGCCAGCCTACAGGGAACAAAGATATAGAGCAAGTAATTATCTCCATTTGACCAAGCTTAAACTGGGTAAGTAAGTATGGAAAGCTAAACTATCATTTGAGAATTATTGGACTGTTTCTAGAAAGAAAATATAGAAATTTATATAAAAATTAATTACAACTGATCCAACACAAGGCCGGCAATGTTGAATAATATAAATGGATGTGTATGTTTAATTTTTTTTTTTCCACATATATGTAATAAAGAAACCGAATACTATGTCTTCTTAACAAACAAACAGGAGACCTTAATAGATTAGGCTTTACACACAACCAGCGTTTGCTTTATAGGCAATTGCATAGAAAGAGTAGTAAAGGGTGACTTTGAATTCCATCCACTGATCAAGTCCATTGTTATGGATTATATATATTTAACCACTAGCCAGCTAATAGACTATCAACCAATCAAGCAATGGGGATCACTCAAAACCACAAGTCAACCCTTAGGCAAGACAAAATCTGGCCATACAAGACATTAACGTAAATTATCTACTACTATGCATAATCAATTTATGTTTTTTATGTTTTTTTCTTCAAATTCTTCAATAAAAAGAAGTTATGTTTGTAACAAGCTACTGACTTCGTAAAATTAAAGGTTGGTGCGAGATCCATGTCAAGTTAATAAATTTGAACATGTAACTTATATCTGACTCAGACAAAAATATATATAACTTATTTCTATCGAAAAATATGAAGAAAAGGACATAACAGTAGAGAAAGTGAGAAACCCCGTTTGAGTTTTACGTTTTTTGCCCAAAGACCTCTTTCTCAGACTTTAGCCCGGCCCCATAACCGGAATTGGCGAAGGCAGAAAAATCAAACGAGTTCCCTTCTTGGGCCAATGTTTTAGACAAATGCAACTGCTGTGCGCAACTTGCCTGAGTTGAGTTCGTAGGGAAGTGGCTCCGTCGACATGAGTTGGGTTGAATCCACACTTTTCTGGGCCGCTTTCCCATTGACGTCTTGCTTGATAGAGTGCAAGGGGAAATAGTCTTCTTCAAGAGGGCAGGATCACAAGAAAGCAGGAGAATGACTTCCCTAAGTGCAAGAATTAGCGTTCTGTTTCTTAATGGCATTGTATCAGTAGGGGAAAGCAATTTGAATGTTTGGAACACATGGTTGACTATGAAAATATTAGTGCAATTAAAAAAAATCATGAAAACATTACATAGAAATTGTAGTTGACTTGTTATTTTTTAAAAAGTTTTTTCTATAAAATGAGAATAAATATAGAACAATTATGTACACGTGGAGAATAATGATAGTAACTCGAAATAAGTAATAAGATTAATAACTTATTTTCACGATTAAAATGTTGAGAAGAATTTAATTTAGTGGCTCAAATATGCAAGTAATTAAAAAGTCTTTCTTCTTAATTTTTCCATGAAGTATATTCTCCAAAAAAAAAAACAAAACGCATATCACACATTATTAAGTGTTATTGAGTCCACTATATCATTAAACCAAAATATTCACCTACTACCCAATATATGTAATGGGTTAATTTATTATCCACATGATGAATGTATTCTTATGTAATGGACTTGTTTTCCCAGGATGAATATATTCTTCCATAATCACTTGGTCTCTTATGATAAACATGTTTTTCCTATGATGTCTGGTAAACACCAACTGTCTTAAACACTTTTTCGATGATGTCCATAATAGATGGACAAGTAATTACGGAAGATGCCCCAAAAGAATGGATTGACAAGGAAGTAATGTTCATAAGAAATGAATGTACAGCATGTTTGGTATTGGAATAGCTTAGCTAAGCTATTCCCTCTTTATTTATAGTTGTTATTTACACCATTGTTTGATTGGCAATTTAACAAGTAATAACAATTTTTAACTTTTACCTATTTTTCAAAATCACTAAAATGCTTAACTAAACTAACCCCCCTTGGCATTAGCTTTTCCATGTATTATAGAATAGTTTTCAAAATCGTTAAAACTAAATTACCCATCACACATTTAAAAAATTACAATCCTATCCATATAAAATCATTATTTCTCTCTCTTCCTCCTCTTCCTCCTCTTCCTCCCTTCTCTTCCAACTGCATTCTCTTTCACTATTTCCAGCTCCGTCAATCGCCACCGCCTTTCTCTCATCCACCTTTCCAATTGCGTTGCTCTTTTCCGCAGTCCAAGTATTTGCTTCTTGTACTCTTGTTTTGTGTTGAAAGTGCAAATGACCCGAGTAATTCTTGACTCATTGTTAGTATTATGGATTGTGCTTAGCGACTATGATTTGGGTTAGTTTTGATGCATATTAAGAGTAGTTTAAGAAAAAATGCCAAGTTTAGGTTAGTTATGGTGCACATTTTTCAACTCAAAGTAAAATGAGAAAGGGAAATTTGACATTTTTTTTTCAATTATAGACCTTTTTAAGTTGTCAACTTTTAGTAATTATATTTACAAATCTCGAGTATATTTACAAAATTTTATAAAGGTTTTGTTCTTTATTAGAATTATATTGATTGAAAAACTTACAGCTCTGGCTTATTGTGGCTTTATCAGTGACAGTTTATATAGATTGTTTTGGATATATATATATATTGAAATAATTAAAAAATTACATAAACTATGATATTTTATATAATAGATTTCTTGTTATATTCATATAATACAGTAATGCTAACTAGATCACAATATCTCAAATTCAGATGAGATAAAATTCACAACTTATAAGATATCTTTATCTTTTTATTACCTATTCATTTTTTATTGTAAAATTATTTTTACTAACCAAATATTGCATAAGTCAAAATAGCAATTTCTGCTTTGTTCCATTCATTATATCAAACAACATAATAACTATTTTTTCTATTCTTACCTTAATTCTATTATCATAAAATGATTATTCTATTTCATTCTTATTTATTCCACGAACCAAAGGTATTAGTAATATAATAAATGTGAGAAAATAATGCTACAATGAAAATGTTTACTAAGTTCTTAATAGAGTGTGTTAAGATATATACAATTATTTTAATAGAGTGAATACTAATCTTTTCAAAATGTTGGTTTCAAATTAATAGGAATGACCGTTCATAATGGTAAGGAAATTTTGATGATTTAATGAGAATATCACATTTCAAATTAATAGGTAATAAAATATATAATTCAAGATTTACATGTGTTGAGGATACACACGAAAAGTCGTAACCTGAAATCAATGACGAAGTCAAGATTTTAAATTTGGAGGGACAAAGATAAAAATTTAATATTTAAAGAGATAAAATTATTAAAAAATAAAGATAAAATTTAAAAATAAAATAATATAAATTTTAGAAATTTTACTAGGCACTAGGCACTAGGCCTTGTTAACTCCCCCTCCCTCCGCCTTTGCTCGAAATAATTCTTTGTGGGTTATACACCAACTTGTATTATGCAAACACGATACAATTTCATGCATTATAAAAGCCAACTTTGATGTTAAATCCAAAAGTTTTAAATTTATAAATGAAAATGAGTTTGTATTAATCCCATTAACTCAATAAAAAATTACTATAATGAGAATAATATTCCATGCCTAAGATATAGTTAATCATGAATTATACAAATTAAGTTGGATATCATTTTTATTGTACTTTTTTATTTACCTATTACTTTGGAAGTCGGAAAACAAATAAAAATTAAAGATTAATCTTTGCAATAATTTATAAAATGTATGATTTTTCTTCTGTATAAAACAATTATTTTTGAATCTGTACCACATTTTAATCAAATATCTTGATTAGCGTAGGATCATATTGTAGTGGAAAAAATTTAATAAAAAATATTATAATTATTACTAAAATAAATTAATCAATAACTTCAACTCGAATCTATAAAATTTATACCTAAATTTGACTCATGATGGGTCGAGTCCACAAGATGGGACCGATAGCTCGATCCGTAGCTACAGCAGAGTTAAATGATTATTTTATATCAAGAATTTGATTTTTTTTTTAATATTTTTTGGATTATAATTTGACAATAAGGACATTTTAGTTATAATCCTCAAAAGAGAGGGTCAAAAGTGTAATTTCGAATTTTTTTTTTTAAAAAAAAGGGGAATAAAGAGTAAAGGAGATAATAATATATATCTTTAAGCACGCACTGCATTCAGGGAACAGGGATGTGGTCGATGAGCTGACTTTACAGCGTTAGGGTGTCTCTCTGCGTCCTTTACGGAGCAGCTTCGCCCCACTCTCTCTACATTTAGTGGACCCATGTTCATGAACTCTTATCTTTTTCCTCACAACGCGGAAAATGCACTCCTAGCTCAGGTATAATAATTCCTTGCTCCTGTCTTTCGATTTTTGCCAGTTTGTTTTATATATATTTAATTTGTCAATTTGATGCCCACGCATTGTCAATGTGAGAGATATTGTCTTCTTTCTCATATATCATCCAAACCCAGTATTGTCGGCTTCATTTATTGTCATTTGCTTTTGCCATTTGCAGAAAATAACTAAAATTTTGGATAAGCAAATCGTTTGGGAAACTAACTATACAAATAAATAATTAATGTAAAATAAGTAGAAACTAATATCTTAATTAAAGTACTTTTGTTAATTGGTGTCTCTAGTCCATCAAATTCATCACCCATTCTTTTTTCTTTATTTGTTATCTTGAATCTGACTTCGTTCTGATCTTGGTATGGAAGCAATTTCGGAAGTTTCCGGTGACCCTCAAGCTGCGGGTCAACCAGCAGGTGGTTGCTTAACTCCCCAGAATCTGCCTGCTTCAGTTTCACAGACTATTGTTGATAAGCAACCGCAGAGTGGTGAAGAGGATGAGGTAATCTGCCTGCTTGGGCGCTGGGCTGGTTTTCAGTGGTTATCAGTTTTCCGGCTATGGTGCTTTCTGTTTTTACTACTTGCTATAATGTTATGTGCTTCTTGATTTCCCAAAACTTGCTATAAAGTGATAATACGCGGTAGAAAGCAAAGTTGTGATAATTGGTTAAAAATGAGCGAATGGCTAAACATAACAGCAATACCAGCATAATTGTTTTGTATAACAAGTAAAACCATGCTTTAACTAAGAACATAAAAATTTTAATCGTTAATCTTCAAATATGTTTTTCTAGCAGTTTTAACTTTTCACCAAAGTGACGGTGAAAAAGTAAAAGCCAAGGTGTTTAAGTGCACACGCCCAAGAGAAGAGGAACATCAGTAGTTTAATTGAGTGGCTGACCTCTCTTTCTCTTTATTAGGGTTTAGAATTCTAATCTTTTCTTTATAAATCTGCATAGTTTTCTCTCAGTCTATGATTTCTTATAATCACTTGGAAGTTGAAAAGAAAGTTATATGTACTTTTGTTGAAAAAGGCAACTCCATGTTTTGGGTTGCAAACTATGAGGCTCAAGGTGTGGTCTACATTGATACGTACATTTATATTCTTTTAAGTTTCACTTGGATCTCTTAGTTCATCAAAAGTTCTATTTTTGAAGTTCTTTAGTTTCATATTGCTACATGCAAGTGCACTTTGTATCATGTGCAATTTAATGTTATGATCGGTTTATCTACTTTGAGAATATGCTCTATTTAAGGTTCATTTTGCCTGCTTGCTTGAAAACCATGTATATGTACTTTTAACCTATCTTGATGGATGTCTTGAAGCATATTTATTTTAATATTTGTTTTAAATGTTGCTCATCTGCTTTTGAAGTAAGGACAAAAATAAACCAAATTGCTATTTTGCTGAGAACTTGACTATGGATACAGAAATTGAGGCACACAACGGATAGGCTAGTTTCTGGTGCGATGGGGCAGTTTGAAGGCACTGAATATGTTAATATTGGTGAAGTGCCTACTCCCAGGATAGATAACTTCAAGAAAGTATCAGTTTTACCACTTATTTTCCTCATCTTCTATGAGGTTTCTGGAGGTCCATTTGGGGTTGAGGACAGCGTCCAAGCAGCTGGGCCGTTGCTAGCCCTTCTTGGGTTTTTGGTGTTTCCATTCATTTGGAGTGTTCCTGAAGCATTAATTACTGCTGAGATGGGTACCATGTTCCCTGAAAATGGTGGTTATGTTGTTTGGGTTGCTTCTGCATTAGGTCCCTACTGGGGATTTCAGCAAGGCTGGATGAAATGGCTGAGTGGGGTCATTGATAATGCTTTGTATCCTGTTTTGTTTCTTGACTATTTAAAGTCAGCGATCCCTGCTTTAGGAGGTGGCTTACCAAGAATCATAGCTGTGTTAGCTCTGACTCTAGTGCTTACTTACATGAACTATAGGGGTTTAACCATTGTGGGATGGGTTGCTGTTCTTCTTGGGGTTTTCTCAATCCTTCCTTTTGTGGTCATGGGGCTTGTGGCAATTCCAAAATTGAAGCCTTCAAGATGGTTTGTTGCAAATCTGCATGATGTGGATTGGAATTTATATTTGAATACACTCTTTTGGAATCTAAACTATTGGGACTCAATCAGTACACTCGCTGGAGAGGTAGAGAACCCAAAGAAAACTCTCCCAAAAGCCTTGTTTTACGCTTTGATCTTGGTGGTTCTTGGGTATTTCTTTCCTCTTTTGGTTGGTACTGGGGCTCTTCCCCTTGATCGTGAGCTGTGGACTGATGGTTATTTCTCAGACATCGCTAAAATTCTAGGTGGAGTTTGGTTGAGATGGTGGATCCAAGCAGCTGCTGCAATGTCAAATATGGGGATGTTTGTGGCTGAGATGAGCAGTGACTCTTTCCAACTTTTGGGAATGGCTGAACGTGGGATGCTACCAGAGTTCTTTGGCAAGAGGTCTCGATATAGAACTCCTCTAATTGGGATTTTATTCTCAGCTTCTGGTGTTATATTGTTATCGTGGATGAGCTTTCAAGAGATTGTAGCTGCAGAGAACTTCTTGTACTGTTTTGGGATGATTTTGGAGTTCATAGCATTTGTAAGGCTAAGGATGAAATATCCAGCAGCATTGCGACCTTACAAAATACCCGTAGGAACAGTTGGGTCTGTTCTTATGTGCATTCCTCCAACCATATTGATTTGTCTTGTTTTGGCTCTTTCTACTCTCAAAGTTGCATTGGTTAGCCTTGTTGCTGTTGTGATTGGCCTTGTAATGCAGCCTGGTCTCAAGTATGTTGAGAAAAGAAGATGGCTCAAGTTCTCTATTAGTGCAGACCTTGCTGACCTGCACCTGTCTAGTCATGAAAGCACTGATTCCTCAATAAGATGACAGATCTTCATTAAAGCTCCGGGGGAAAGTTCCTCGGTATTTGTGAAAATATTCATGGACGCTGTGGTATCTTATTTGCTGTAGCCCACTGCGTGGTCACACGTGGGAAACAACTATTTATCATCTTTGTTTTTAGAATGATGATAGATGGAAATAACCATTGCATAATTATAAATAAGCACCAAATTTGTTGCATTTGAAGTCGTGTGAGCTAGGTTTTGTTTGTTCATAAACACTACTATCTAGGCAACGTATTTTGAAATATTTGTAGTTGTTAGATTTAGAGTTGTAGTCTTTGGTACCAGGCAACCACTAGTTGTACCAGTGTTTGATTCCCAGTCTAAACTTGCTTTATATTAATTGTTTTAATCGTAAGATTTGGTAGCAGCAAAACCTTTAGTTGGACGAGTGTTTGATCCCCAGTCCAACTTACGTTCTTAAACAGTGGTTTGTCTCCAAGGCCTAGAAAAATATGTCCATATTGTCAGCTGCAGATTTTTTATTATCATTATTATTACATACAGTAAGTCTTAAGTAGACTTCTTCAAGTGTTTGAAGGAGAGACAAGTAACCATTTGGCTTGCAAAGCTTTGTTTGTCAGCTTGCAGATTTGAACTTCCATTTATTGTTATGAGTATGAAATAAATATTCTTATAGAGAATCTACTAGCAATCACATCTCTCCTGTCTGGAAACATTTCTACAATGAGTTTATTACCCTCATTGTCCTCGAGTTTGGTTGGACTTGGAACCGTAGCCCTCATATTCAACCATTAAGAACACATTGCTATTGGCCTTTTCACATCATAACAAGTGATAAAGCTTTGCTTTACGTTTGGTAAGAGGGAAATAGTGTCTTTGTTAGGAGGCAAAGATAAAGAAAGGAGAGGGTGGAAGGATAATAGTTCTTTCAATTCATTTTTATTTTTCTTGTTTGATAGGAGAAGAGTAAAATGAGGTATCATTGAGTTGGATTTTAATACTTTTTGCAGGATACATTAACAGCTGGAACTAAGAAAAAAAAGATTCACTTATTTATGCTTTAAAATTGTAATCTTTTTTATTTTTATTTTTTTTGCGCAGCCATAAAATTGTAATCTTAAAAAAATACATTAATTATCACATAGTCATATGCACTGTATATAATTTCACAGATAACGCCAGCGTTGTTTGAGCAATAGCTGATAATTTTCCTAGCCATGGCAGTCGGACCTAGCCGATGAAAATAAACAAGACAAAGAGGTTATGTAATCTCTACCAAAAACTAACCTCATCTAACCCACACTGTAGTCTGTACACAACAATTACAGGAACTAAGCCCACAGCCAAAAATACAACAGATGCCCTATCACAGCTTTCCCAATCTCTCGGTCTTATATAAACTTGCATCCTAGAAATACTCTTCTGACAGTAGCAGCCGAGTACGTTGGAGCCCAGCACCTGAATTAGCCAAAGGAAATGTAGAGCTTGATGGATTCAGCTGACATTTCACAATGTACTTTTGGGTGCAACAGGATTTAGACACCTCTCTTACGCTAGTAACTGCAGGAGAAATTTATGTACATGCCAAGACCTCATTAATCCGTTTATAAGTGTTGCTCTTCCACACTCCATCGTTTTACGAATTATCTGAGAATGTCAACTCTGTCAATAACATCTAATGCTTTCTCTTTGTACATGTCAAAACCAATGATGGAAACCCCGGAAGGGAGCCTTTTAGTAGAGGCCTTTCCCTTGCTTTCTCTTGGAGGAGAGTGGCTGGTACTCTTGCTCAGCCGATCATGCTTTCTCAACCTCTTCCTCTCATAGTCAAAATCCGAACTTCTGCTAATCCCCCGGATTCGTACTTTCTTAGTTAAATCCTGCAACAACTTCTGTTCTTCTGATGTTAGAGAATTGGTAGACCCATGTTTGGGCTGCTCATTCATCTTCAGTGAAGGCGTAGGTAGGGTTTTGATAGATGTTTTCAAGCCAACAGGGGCACCTGACTTTGATTTGTTGACCAAATGGTGGAGCCACAATAATTGCTCAAGAATAAAGGTCTCTGTTTTCTCTTTATGAGCATGATGGAGCGTCTCAATCCGAATCACATCAGCTGGCCCAGTGGTAGGCTTCCTGTTGAGCTTCAAACCGTGTTAAAAAGATGTCCAATGTGTTGTTTCACTATGGCATATTTTGCTAATTTCAACACCCTAAACAAAAAGAGAATGAGGGAAAAACCTATTGTTACTCACCCTGTGTTTGCCCACTCCCCAACCCAACCAAAACCATGATGGGCTCTGTGTAAATGCAACCAAAGCAACAAAGATGATTATTAGAAGGGTAGAAGAAACAAAATCATCAAAAATTGAGAACTGGTTAAAAAAAGGGAAAAGATAAAAGCTGGTTATTTGTGACAAAGCTGGCCATCTTTGGATCCAAAGAGA
Source organism: Theobroma umbraticum (assembly GCF_002168275.2). NCBI lineage: Eukaryota > Viridiplantae > Streptophyta > Magnoliopsida > Malvales > Malvaceae > Theobroma > Theobroma umbraticum. The sequence goes on along the minus strand of NW_018397255.1, from coordinate 7,076,474 downwards.
AGAAAAAAGTATGGCCATCTTACTTGGCTGTGTTAGTGGCTACCGGAACAAGCCACTGCAATGTCTTCTCCATCTCATCTTTGATTTCGTTAACAGTAAGCTGCAGAATTACATAAAAACATATCAGAACAATAATTAACAGACAGAAGAGGATTACTGGGCAGTTCTAATAAAAGCTCCGCTTGGTTGTGCAAGAAACAGCAAACAACAAATTTCCCTCCTTTTGGGTTTTGGACTTTTACTTTATTTTTGGAAACAAGACAGCATATTCACTTTAAAAAGGAAAATATATTGACAAACCATGGACAACCTCTGCTTTAATATGAAAAGATTGTAATTTTGAGCGTAGCGCCGATTTTACTGAGGGTGGCAAATTCTGGTACAATGCATCCCTTGTATTTGCAGGAACAGAACTAGATCGAGCTACCTGATGGACATAATAAAAACAGAAGGAAGTTTGAAAATGTAAAATTAAAAGATAGAAGCAAAACCAAGAAGACTAAGTTTTAAAATGTCGTGTACATTCATAATATTGGGAGCAGTTCAAATTAAGGATGCTATCAGCATGCTTAAAATTGTCATATTAAGTAGTTTTCAGCAATATCAATAAAAATAAAAGAAACACACAAACGCAGGGTGACAGAATCAATGCCACACAGGATAACATGCAAGAGAAAATAGGACAATACAAACTCACAAGAGTATCAATTTGCATAACTATATTTGCGTAATGCAAAGCAAGGCCAGCAGGTCCCAGTCTTTGATGATTGCTCACAGATCCTTTGGCAGATACTTGATACTCTATAGAATGTCAAATAAAAGAAAAACAGTAGATTATTGAAACTTCTATATTAATATATGAAAACAAGTTCTGAACAAACACTAGAGGGTGCAGTTAAAAGGAATGAGTACAAAAGAAAAGTGTCCAAAGGGGACACCAATACATTTAGAACTTAGGATTTTCAGTTGGAAGATCTCAAGGTTGAATCATGGGAAGGAAGGTGTGGATTATCAGATGAGAGAGAATTACCTCCCATCGTGTAGCTTAAAACCAAGGCTTCCATATGGACTCCCAAAAAAAAAAAAAAAGTAAATAAGACAAGTAACACCTAGAAAAATGGAGAATTCTGCACATGATTTTATGTCTATAAAGTGTAGAAACGCGAGTGAAGAAATTCTCAATACTTATTGTCGTGTCTTTCTAGAGGAGACATATTTGTTAAGGACAGGAGGGAAGGAGAGAGAAGGCAGCATGGTAACAAACTTGTGATATATGATCTTAATACATCAATCTATCTTTCCCACTCCTCATTAGTTCAGTTGCACCTAATACAAGGCAATACCAACTTTTGCACGTGAAACTCATCAAGACCTGAATGCACAATGAAGTAGGAAAACCACTACTGAGAGATATAATAGGAAGGAATTAAATCATGAAGTACAGACAGACAATTACAAATACATAGAAAACGAACTTCTGATTCTAGAGGAAAGTCACACAAAGTAAATGTGAGGATGAATCGATGAACCAATAAGATGGTCACCACAAAACATAAAAAAGACATGAATTGAGATCAAGAATTCAAAACAATAAAAATGGGGAAGTGAACTTCAGAATTCCATAGAGAAATCTCATAAGGGAAATGAATTGAGTTCAAGTGAGATCAGTAAAAATATATCCACCAAAAGTAAAATCTAGTTACAACATCAGAAATTTAAGACTAATCTTTAGAACTCACTACTTTGAGGTTTCACCACCAGTGCACAATTTTGAGAAGTTGGTTTGTTGTCATAATCTTTCCCAATACCCAATTGAGTCAGATAATACTTCAAAATATAAATATATGTATGTGCCATACTTTTATATAAATAGAAGAATATGACAATAAACTAAAAAAGACATTGATTATGATGAAAAAAGATAAAAAGGGATCAAAATTAAATAGTATAATAAATAAATGGTACCAAACGAGCCTCTGCCGTGACTTCAATATTTGATAATTAACAAATAGGAATATTACATAATCAAAGCTAAAGCACATTGAATAAGTACATACCAGCACTTCCAAAGGCATAGTGGATCTCCAAGATTAAATAATGGACAATATCTACAAGTTTCTCCATGACCTGCAACCAAAAATTATAGGTTGAACAAGTAGCATTGTCAAGTTTTGTTCTCCATCATACATTTCATGAGACTAACTAATTAGGAATAGTCTTGACTCTTTTCTGCCTTTCTGATAGGGAAAAATATTAGTAGAGTTACTATAAGGGCTATATAAAGAGTCCTCTGCAACTACCTCTTCCAAACTTCTGGACCAAAGTGACTTCTTCTTTAGATTTCTTACTTGCTTTCTTTGGCTTTTTAGTTCTGCCCTCAAGATAGCAAGGCTGTCACCTGCATTTTGAAGAAAAATGAACAAGTTTAATCTTTAATAGTTAGCAGAGAAATAGCTCCACTCCTGTTCAAGCTTCTCTCAAATTCTACACAGCTTTCATTTTCTTCTACAGGGTCAGGGGAAGTGGGAAGATAAAGAAATATAAAGAGATCTACACACAAAAAAAGGTTAGAGAGCCATATGAGTGTTAACATTTTAATTAAGAAAACAATTCAAAATACCCTATGGTAAAAGTAATTCATTTATTCTTTCTAAAAAGATAAAAATTAGAAATATATATGTGCTACTCTCCCTCACTGGCAGAGGCCGTAAATCCGCAACTAATGTGAATATTTCTTTGAGAAATGAAACATGTGGATTAATTGTTGCAAGAACAAATTCCAAATACAAAAGTCTATATATTCCTAGAAACAAGTGATGGAGGTGTAACCATTTCCTTCATCTCCCTCTCAGCTTCTACCCTTCCTTTACGCCACTTCTCACATCAGAGAAGTCCCAACAAGAAAGGAAGCTAGATTTGAGAAAACAAAGGAAACTAAGATCGACCCATCTACTACTTCCAGTGATATGTAGGCTTTTTCAATCCTGTCCAAGATTGTGACACGTTAATAAGGAAACTCCTTTATTTTTGACAAATCTGATCTAAAACATCCTTCTCTTAGCTTGTTCTCATTTTACAAATGACTTTATTTTTTGTTGTCCTTTCTTCTATGACTGCACACTCATTTCAACATATTTATTTCAGCAGCATTCATCTTATGGATTTAGTTGTCTTCTAATTGACAAAAACATAAAGCATATAGCTTATTCAAGGTCATTTCACTTAATTCTCCAACATGAAAGTTCTTACGATCACTTACTATCCCTGTAAAACTTCTTATTCTATCCAATTTGCTATAATCCTATGAATAACATGCTTTTCAAGGTCTTCTTCCTTATGAATCTTTCAGACTAAATACAGAATACCAAACTTCTTGATCAGCCCTAAGGTTAGGTTTCCACTAATGCCAATATGTACATTAGCTACCATCAGAAGCTTCACCCAACCTAAAATATATACTCCTTTTTTTCCTCGAAGAACTATATACTATCTTTAATGAATATCAACACCCAACATACTGTTAAAATTATCTATTCAATCAAAAACTCAACATGTCAATTGATAGGAAAGCCATTTATTTATAGTTTAAAGGGTTTAATATTGAACTTTGATAAAAATCATCTCCAAAGGTTACTGATGAAGGTACATTTGTCCCCATGATGGTTGTAAAATTTAAAAGTAACAAAAGTTGGGGCCAAGCAGTCCAATGCTAAAACGAGAAGGATAAGGATTCCAACTTCAAGACAATTAATACACTCCATTCTGCTCTCAATGCCACTAAATCCAACTTGATATAAACTTGTACATCAGTCAAAGAGATAAGAACAAGTTAATGGAAACTCATGAAGTAAGCAGTAAAATAAAGGAATCTATTATGAATATGCTCAATCACAACTTCTAAATGCTTAGAAGGAAGCTTGAAGAATCCGTTAGTGCCTAGTTCATAGAATTAAATGACATCAAAGTAGAGCTTGCGAAGAAACTCCTTTATGTATTTTCTAAGACGTACTTCAACGTTACAGATATTGAGGAGGTAACAGAACCATAAACTCTTACTCCCGATTAGTTGTGTGCCTTCTAACTTATTGAATCAATCCAAAAAGTTTGGAGAAAGAGACTAAAAGAAAGAGACATATTTCTCTTAAGGCAAACACTGGACAAGGACTTTGATCATTTGATGATCTAATTGGTTATAGTAAGGATGATCAAATAGCGGCAGGGCTAGGAAATATAGAAGGCCTCTCAATTCATAAATGCAGAGAAATAGAAGAAAAAACTTCAAGAATGACCAAAATTAATCTTGGAGACATCAATCCAAGTGGGAGTCAACCAAGAAATATCAAATGACTTTTTTTTTACTAGGCAATAGGGAACTGCCCCCAACTTCCAGGATGAGGGATCCAAACCCCTCACCTGCACTCCCCAAACAGGGGGGACCTAACCAACACAGCTAGAAGCCATTGCTCAGACCAATGAACTTGGCATGATGCACAAAGGATTGCCCTTACTTAACTCCTCCTTTGTTTCGGTCAAGAATGCCTTAATCAAAGTCCGCTAAATGTAGTGTAAGAAGAAAAAAGCAATGATAGCTACATTGTCTAATAATGATCCCATACTCCATGTGAATGACTCAGACAAAGAGCAACAAACCAATCTTTACTTGATGACTTAAGAAAATGAATCAAAGGTAAAATCTGCCTCACTCATGTTCCCTTTAATAATTTGAACAATGCTTATAATAGCTTGTATGATGACTCCAAGAGACTTGAGAATATAAACTTGAAGTATGTAGGTTTCAAAAAGACAGTTGTGTCTATGGCTTGTAAATCAAGTCTTTGCAAAAGGAATATGACAACATGCTTTAGAGTATAAATCTATACAACAGAGTCTGAAAGATTGAAAATATTTAGGGATCAAGGAATTGTTTGATATATTTATTTAAGCATTAATTTGGTCGCTTACCTTTTCTCACAATACTATTCAAACATTCTAGTTATCAAGTTATTTTAACCATTGTACTTCATTATCACTCAACTTGTTCCAAATGTCTCAGTTATTTTGGTTTTTCTCTTCTGGCCAATAAATATAGGTTAAATATTACTTACATAACAAATCTACTAAGCAACATGGATAGCAACATTCCAAATCAAGAGCAACATATAGAAATTATAAGCAAACATGCATATTAAAGGAGATATAGAAGTCACCCTTCTGAGTGGCAGCTGAATTATCTTCCTCTTGACGCTTACGTAAGTAATCCTGCTCGAACTTGTCCAAAACCTGCAATTCTTGGTATAGTTCCTGCAATTCAAAAAGAGATTATGTTGTTTCTCTTTATAGCTGATAATCCACAATCAAATAGTAAACTCTCAAATGATTATGCATTACACCAAGAACAATGAAAAAAAAGTACCTATGATATGTTTGCTAGTAGTACACCAGGTTTTATAGCTAAAAACATGTAATGCAGATAACAGTGTTACTAAGGATAGGAAAGATTGAACACAAAGGGGGAACCTCAAATTATGGTCATTATTTGATGTTAGGCTTTTTAGATATTATAGATAAGAATGGTCTCATAAAGTCTAAGTTTTCCAACTGCTTGTGCTCTAGGAAATGGGGGATTTTATTTGTTTGAGTTTTTCTGCAATTAAGAGTCAAGTATTTTAGTAATTTGCAAATTTTCTGTCAATTTCGAGACAGAATTTATTGAATGTTTGTTAGTGTTCTAGTCATTTTGTGTTTTAGTTAAAATTTTGAACTTGTTTGAATTTGAAAGTCAACATTAGAAGTTCCCTATCCTGATGCTCAAGTCCTTCCAAGAATATGACAGTTCGAAGTCTCTAAACCTTAAAGAAAAACAAGAGAACTCAAAAGAAATATAAATTTATGTACATGATATATTAGTATTAACTGACACAAATAATAAAACTCACAGCTGTATAGTGAACTGAAATCATCAACTGCTCTATCACTAATTCTGCTTCTTCCTTCAATTGCTTCTGAGGAGTAAGTTCTCTACTGATTCTGGAAAATGTAATTAACATGTCACTCAAATGAAGCACATTTAACACATTGAAAACAATATTCACTAAACTATGGTGTAGTATGCATTACTTTTCAAAATAACGTTCCAAGTTGTGCCATTGAGGATCCTTTGAACGATTTCCAAAACGAACCACTTCTCCTGAAAAAATTTTCAACTCTTCCCTGCAAATATTGAGTTAAACAGATTCTTCAAAAATTTGAGCATGAGTTAGTAGATTCTCAAGAACAAGAAGACCATTCTCAAACAAATAAGATACTTAAAGGATAGCCACAACTAGAAAGCTCATTTGTTGAAGCCATTATTGCGGGTAGTTGATACCAAATTTACCTTTTGTCAACTGCAACAATCCTTAAGAGTTCATCCATATCTTTAGATATTAGATTTTGCACACCGTCTGCAGCAAGTACCACTTCTTTTAAATGTTTTATGCTTCTTCTAGAAAGGGATTGCATAAGATTGGAACCCTTTACGATGGTGTTTGCAACCTCGAAGGCTAATATTGAAAGTTCATGGCCTTTAGTTGCCACTCCAGAAGCAAATCCATTATTAGTATTTAAACTTGTCATGCTACTCCCTAGAGTATCCAATACCTCCACTGCTTTTCCTAATCCAACAGAACCAGCTTTGCCTAAACGTGAACTCACTTCTGAAACCTATAATATTAACAGCTCTTTCATTAATAAGGTTCTCAATGAAAAAATGATCAACTCTTATAACAGCAAAAATAAAGATGAATCTGTGAGAGTTCAGTAGAGTAGAGTTCCTTAAATGAAGTTTGTAGAATTCCCAATCAGAAACAATTAAATGCAAACTAGAATTGAAAATCAAAGCTGTTGGATTAACAGAGCTTGTTCAATAGATCAAATATACCAAAAACCTTAATATGTTATTTAGATCGTCATTTAACTAAAAATTATGATAACTTTTCATTTTTTCATCAACTAATGATTGAATTTTGTGCGCAAATACTATTTTCAATTAAACTTTTAAGTATTATTTATCTACTCATTGCATCCTACTGACAATCAGCTTTGAATTGCAAATTTAGTTTTCAAGAACCCATTGTCTGTTGGAAACTTCACCTAAGGAACAAACTCTACTTGTAAGTCTTACCCAAAGAGAAAATTTAGCAACATTTAAGTTGTCAGCATAAGCTTGACCTAGTTTAATAATATTTTTAATGAAAGCAAATGGTAAAACTCTTACAGACCAGACTTTGACAGTTACCTTGGCAACAGCAGCCTGCGTGGACCGAACTGATCTAGATTTCTGGGACATACCCCTTGTAAAACGCGGAATTCCATCGTAGAAATCATCGGCTTCCTCAGTCCTCTTCCCCACGATTTCCCTCACTTGTGGCGGAGTCATCAAGCTATTTTCCACAATAGCCTTGCTTTGGTAATGATTGAGATCACCACCACCGCCACCGCCACCATTTGCATTTCCAGCTCCATTGTGATTCCCACCGCTCCTCGAACAAATTCCTCCCATTGCTCTGCTTCTCCTGATTATTCCACTCCCATAAATATAAAAATAAAAATAAACACACAAAAATTAAAAATTAAAAATTAAAAAGAAGGTCATCTTACCAGTATAAACCCGAAGAAGAAGAAGAAGATGACGACGAGGAAAGAAGAACAGGTAGGAGTTGTGAAAGAGTAGAATTTCAAAGAAAGAAGTGAAAGTCCAACCAATCGCCATCCCCCGCCGAATAATTATGTATTTTATATATATATTTTTTAATAATTGATACTTTAGGAAAAAGAGAGTATAAATTGTTTTGTTTCTCCAGTCAGGTAACGCTACTGAGACAAAAGGGCTCGCCTGCCATAAGGCTACCAGGTTGGACTTTGTGAAAACCATGAGAATTTGCTGAATTGGTCAAATTTGCTCTTTTTCCAAACCTTTCTACGCTGACTCACTCCTCACGGCATGGGGCAACGCCATTTGCCCGTTGCCCATTGCCTCGGTTAGTCGGCTACTTCGGCTCGACTACTTTGGATGGGCTTCAGTTTCGCTTTTGGACTCCTTTTTAGGGTTTTTCTATTTATAAAATATATATTATTTTGAATTATATAATAAAAAATTTATGTGATTTTAGCTTCGTACGTAAAGGCATATCATAGTATAAGATTTATTTTTTATTTACAAAGCATAAGATTTTATAAAGAAACGAGTAGTTCAACAATTTTGAGCTGCTTTTAGAACAAATGATGGCAGAGGCCCTACATCAATCCTTCACCTAGGATGATGGGAGACCCGAAGGCATTAGCCCAGGTTTTAATCGTATGACAGTCTCCTACAATGGCTGATGTTCATTGCCCCGCTCATTAAATTCAAGTATAAATAGAAGACAAAGTATTTGAAAAAATCATTTAATTATTTTAAAATCTTAAATAAATTATTTTTTATTATATTCAATGAAATTTATTTTTTATTTTAAATTAAATAATTTTTTATTTTTAATAATTAATTAATTGTTAGAGTTTAAAGTTTAAGGTTTAGAATATGAAATCTCCTATCAATCTAAGTGATGAAATTCATCGTGTTTATCTTAAGTGATGAAATTCATATCAATCGATTCTTAAAAATAATCTTTTATCAATGATCATCTTCGTTGTTTTTAAGTTTTTTTTATTTGTTTTTATTTACATATTACATAAAATTATTATCTATTATAAATATTTTAATTATTAGATAAGTTCAACATATTAATTTTAAAAAATTTTAACCTTTATTTCTCTTTGACTTCGATCTAATAAAAGTTGACTAACTAGATGTGAAAAGTAAAAAATATTATATAATCATGTCATCATATCATTTTATCATCCACTATAATATATATAAATATGCTACATTAATGTCATGTAACATAAAATGATAGTTTCATTTTGATTAAGCCTGTTTGACTTGACTTTTGTTAATTTAAAAGCTATTACAAAACTCTTATGAAAAATAATAATTTTAAAATTAAGTTAAAACTGTTTGGTAAATTTATTTTTATAATTTTTTTTTATAAATAATGTTTGGCAAAACAACCAATATGAGCTTCAATCTTAGTTAAAATTACCATAAAAGTATTTAAGAAATGAACATATTTTTTAGATAGTAATATTGAGATTATTTTTAATAGATGAAGATATTTTTAAAATAAAAGAAAAATTCTTTTGAAATGTTAACTTGTTTTTAAAATAAGAGAAGAGAAAGCTCCCTTAGAGCTTTTCCAAAAACCTTTTTTTTTTTATTTTGTTCTTTAAAAAGTTATTTTTTAAAAAAACTTCTTAAAATTTTGTTTGATTTGACTTTTACTTTTAAAAGATAAATAAATTGAAAAAAAAACAAGTCAAATTGACACTAATAATAATTAATTAATAATTATTTATAAATATTTATTTAATCTAAAATAAAAATATAAAAAATTAATTAAACATAATAAAAAATAAAAAAATTAAAATTGTTTAAATACTTCAAAACTCTTTTTAAATATTATATCAAATTTTTTTTTGGCAGATCATAGTCAACATTAGAAGTTAAATACAAAAACCTACCCCTTTAAACATCCCAAGACTGCACTTTCCTCATGTCCCTTTAAAGTCACAACCTTTTATATTTTTTCCCTTTGACCATACATCTTTGGGGAATGGACCGCCGAGAGTGGTTGAGCCTCCACTAAAAGCTGACCCCACTACGGGTTCAAACGTTCGGCCTACAAACATCTCAAGGCCCAAATATAAAATAGGCTAAGTTTCTTTGGATCCAAAAAGAACTGCCTGATTGGATTGGTGATTGCTGAAAATGTATTTCTCGGCCATGATTGTAGAGTGCTGTAGGCTGCCCTCAACCACAGTCCCATTCCAAAATCAATTTATAAGTTCATTCTCCTAATTTAATACAAGTGTGCATAATTTATGCGCAATTAGTAAATTAAATATGATCACTTTGTTAATAAATAAATTGAAATTTTGGGTACTCTAAAAAGTAAATACTTATAATTTAAAAATTTTTTATTTAAAAAAATAAATTTTATCTTTTATACATTTTATTAGATGTCACTCTATGATTACATGATAATACACAAAAAGTATACACTGACAATAAATCATTATAAACTTTTAATAAAATATACCGTGAGAAATTTTTATTTATTGAATCAAACACGAGATAGATTTGAAGCAAAAACACAAAAATGAAAAAGTATTGGACACTAATTTTTTCCTGGCCACAAAACTCAACCTCTATATAGTATTAGATGCTATTTGCCATGTTCAAGACCTTCCCACCACACTATTGAAACCTGGATTCCCTACTTAGATCCTTCGTCCATACAACAGGCAAAACAAAGGAAAGAAAGAAACTTATCAAAGAAATAAAGAAAGAAAGAAACTTATCTACTTTTCATGCAATTAACAATGTAAGTCAATATCAAAGTGCATAAAGTATCTACATGCTTTAACTAATGCATAATAAATCCTACAATATGTCTTTGTAAACATGATAAATTAACATAAAATCCTAAAACATGTTTTTTCATGCAATAAAGTAAAAAAAAAATCCAAATCGATAACTTAATGAAACCCTTAAATTCATTTAAAATCAGAATAATATATATCATAACAAAACATTAAAAAAGTAAACAAAAATAAGGGGAAATCAACAAATAAGCATACTTCACTGTATTCTATCAAATTATGAGCAAAAAAGTTTGAGAAATTTGCACAGCTAAAAGCATTAGCATATTTGGCAGGAAATGTATTCGAACCTTGTTCACATTTCAACAAACATAAAAAATCTAATGTATTGGATGCATGCTGCAAAAGCTCACTAGTTCATTATTGAAATTCCTTTTGACTTTGCCATGTGGCCTTTGTCAAATGACAGGAGCGCTGGGCAAAAAGCGTGGGCCCCTGGCGGCTCAAAACTGGCCCGGGCTTGTCGAGCTGTGCGGGTGGAATAGTGGTCGGGGCGTGGGGAATGTTGTTGTCATGGAAAACAGGAACATCTAATGATGTCCGTGGAAACTTCTGTCCCTCAACTCGACTGAGATATTGTACGCTACAGCTTTCGACTTTATATCATCAATAAAAAATACAAGCAAGGAGGAAGTGGAGATGTGGATACCGATTATTACTACTTTAATAACATTATAAAGCAGTGAGACCCATTAAGTAGTGGGATTCTCATTCTCATCCCACCTCCCACCTCCCACCTCCATTCCAATTCCCAAAACATGGACTCAGACATATTATGTAAATATATTCTAATACTATGCCATATATATTGGATATCTGTGCCTCTTGATTGGGGTGAGCTCTTGTCACTTGTCAGAATTTCTTTCCTTCTTTTATTTGTTTATTTATATGGAATCAAATGCTTGGTGGGACCCTGCACTGAAAACATCACTCATTTCACATGATCTTGGTTATTGTTTGTACCCATTGTGTCCTGATATCTATTCGACTTCTTCTTTCTTGTCATCTTGTGCACTTTTTTTTTCCCTTTCTTTCCCATGGTTTCCTGGTTTTGCCGAAGCACCCATGGCTAAGTCAGGTATGCTCTTTTATCTTCATCTCTTCTCTTCTCTCTTTTTCTTTTCTTTGTGCTTTTAAAGCAGGTACGACTATTTATAATCCCTTAAGGTGATGGTGATGATGATGATGCATGTAAATATATATATATATATATCTGGGTCGGATGTCTGAATACTGATTCTGGTTTTTATCAACTGTGTGATGTATTTTGCTGCTTTCTTCCACTGTTTTATTCGAGCATACACATTCTGGCAACCAACCCTTCATGTGTTTAGCTCCAAGGGAGAGGAGTGTAAAGTAGGTAAAAAGTAGACTACAAAATTTTGGGATAAGCCTTAAGCAAAAGTTAAAGTAGAGTAAAAGACCAGCGCCACGTTTTGCTAATGTTGGTAGGCACCGATGTCGCTGTAAATGGTTAGTAGATTCCTGTTTCATCCCGTAAATTTCATGGATAAATATTAAAGTTTTACGTTTTTGTTCATTTTGTTCGCTAAACTTTAATTCCTTAATATACCAAACGTGATCACCGTAAGTAATGTCATCCAAATAAATGATAGAATAATAATTAATATAATATTATACTGATTTAAACAATTACGTTATTTAAAAATTTCATTTCAATTTTTATAACTCTTCTATTTTTTTTAATTTTCTAGTATTGTTAAAATGAGAAATCTACGAAAATAATGAAAGGAAAAAAGAAAAATAAGAAGATAAAAATTTTTTTAATAATTTTTATAAATGGCATGACTGCTTGAAGGATCACTATATCATCATTTATTTTAACACGATCTATTAAGATAATTATATTGATATATTTAAAAAGTTTAGTGATCAAATTGAGATGAATTGAAATTTGGTTAAGAGAGCAAAAATGTAAAAATTTAGTTATTATCCATGAAATTTACTCGAATGTTATTGATTACTAATCGTAATATTATTAGTCCTGACAGATGCAACTTAACTTACATGCTCCCAAAATTTTTAATGTAAAAAATAGAGTAAAATATCCAAGCATGATGTTTGAAATTTTTTTTTGATTTATTCATATAAATTCAAATAAGTATATATTTTTTTAAAATTTTAATAAAATTTTTAACTTTTACTTTAAGTTAAATAAGTTATTATGATTAATAGTTAATTAATTATCATAAAATAATATTTATTATTTTATATTTATATGACGTTGAAATGATATTTATATAAAATTGATATGAAAAGTGAAAATGTCATATATTTATATCATTTTGTCATGTCATTATCCATTTAGACATGTTAACATGTCACACTAACATGTTGACCTACCTTATCATAGTTGTAATTTTTGTAGAATAATGTGATTGAATATAATAACAAAATTAAAATTTATTTAAATTTTTATAAATAATTTAAGAATTTTTTTTAAAAATACCAGACCAAAGATGTATTTATATGTATCCTAATATTCCAATTCCCCGTTTGACATCTTTTGCCATTCAATTTCTCCGGCATTAAATCTTTTAATACTTTCCATATTTTATTTTCTTGGCAATTCTCGTTAACTAAAAAGCATTTTTAATTTTTTCAAAAAGAAACTATACCTTTTGAACACCACCATTAAACACTAAATCTTCTTGCTACCCAGAATTTCCAGCATACTTTTCCTTCAATGTCAGCCCTCTTCTGAAATCAAATTTCATTGAATCGAACTAGAAATGATTTTAAAAACCTAAACCCTAAAATCCCAAAATTTCTAACCCTGGCCAACCACAAACGCTAGGCAGGTGTACTTTCAGAAATCTGCCGTATGTGAGATGTACTTGAGTCATTAAGTCAGAAGTCACAGGTGTTTTTGGCTGTATCCTTTGTACAATGTGAATTGATCCTTACTGTAGCCATGTTGCCATTTAGAGTGCAACGACTTTTATTACAATAAGGTGGCACTAAAAGAAGGGGAGAGGAGTTGAGTTGGTAAGAAATGGAGACAACTCAACTAGTTATTTTAATATGGAATTTCCTGCTGAAAGTGCATCGTGCCATGACTTTGACATGCCTCTATCTCCACTTGTTTGCAAGAGAAATGTTGCTCTATCCTTTGGTTTCTGACACTAGTTTTTCCTATATGTGCGACAGAAAGTAACTTATCTTCTTTGTAAGTTGGTCTAAAGTGAAAAATTTCCTTTTTCCTGCTATTTTAATAGATGTGCAGAGGTTGCTTGGTCCATCTCCCTTGGAGAATAAAGGAACTTGTAATTTTCAAGCTTTTCCCAAATGGCATCCTCTAAAGCTTATGACAATCTGGCTCATTGTCCTTTTCGTAAGAATCAGTTATTCATCCAATGAGCCTGATGTTGAGGGTATGGTAACTCTAACTTTCGCCTATTTGGCAATTTGAATTTGTTATGTTTGTGATCTCGGTAATGTGGCAGTCTAAATTTTCCCCTATGCCATTCTGTTGAGATCTTTGGCTTGTGTGGCATCCAATGCGTTTTAGTGTGTTTCCCGCTTAAATTAATATGATTATGCATTTGGTGATAGAAGAAAGTTTTATTGCTATTAGCCTGAATGATGTCAGTTCTGGAATGAGCTTATATATTACCTATGCACAGAGAAAGGATATGGCAAAGAGTGACAATGATTATTAATCACTACAATTCAGTTTGAATGCTTCCATATTTACATCATTATTGTCCTTGATACTTTCCCTCTTGATTTGTTTGATCTTCTGATTGACTCTACATTAGTTGTGACTGAAAGTTATGAGTCTGAAGTGACTGAGAACTGGTTGGAATGACCTTAAAATGTTTTGCTTTGATATCAATTAAATAGTTAGCTATTGTAATGAGAAACGGATAAGTCAAATAGTTAGTAATTTGCATAAGTGAGAGAAGAGAAAGAGAGGGTTACAGAAAATTTTGATATCTATTATTTAAAGTATCTGATTGGTACGGCAACATTTCCTATTGATGTAGATTGTTTTTTGCCGATAATTTAAACTGTTTGTTAAATTAAAGTGATTTATTATCAAATATTTATGATCTTACTAGTTTCCTACTGGTAGGAAATTCACTATGAAGAAACTCCTACAGTTTGAAATTTATGTATCATAATTAAACTGAACACAGGCCACTAAAAACCAATACAGGTGATGGATTGAAAACATAAGGGACCAATTCTTGTCAATTAAGAACCATATTTCTTGTCGTAGTACCTTTTAGGCTTGATATTAGAAGAATTACTATTATCTTCAGTTTTTTTCACATTCATATTATACACATAGGGTACCATACACATAAAAGGATTATTTCTATCCTTATTTACAAAAATTCATAGAGAATAAGAACAGTTTGCCTTAATGAATGCTGTCAACAGCAGCGCAATTACATCCCCATATTTTATTTAACATGTTACAATTTGATCTAATTGCCAATAGTTGTTCCAAGAGCCTTGGTCTGAATTAGTCAACAATCACAGATTTATGGGCATAGGAAAACATTCAAAATTCCAGTTCTCCTTTTTCTTTTGGCTAATTTCAAAACAGATTATAGTATCTATTTCTTGCTGCTGCTTATTATTGGCTGGCTAGTTTTTTTTTCATGTTTAATGACTGGGCTTATATTTCTTCAAATGTTCAGGAGAAGCTTTGACAGGTTTTCTCAAGGTTCTCAATGATTCCAGAGGTCAAATAACTGATTGGAATGATCATTATACCAGTCCATGCTTTGGCTGGTCTCATGTCACCTGTAGGGATGGAAATGTCGTATCCTTGTAAGTCTATCTGTTTTAATGGTAATTGAATTATGGTTACTTTTTATGAAAGACCTTCTTATTTGTCAATGGTTGTATTACTCTTACTGATTTTATTTGATTGACATTGCTTTAACTCTGATTCCATTTACTTTTTGGTATAATATGGAGTTCTACAACTCACACTAGGATCTCTACCTGGACCCTATTTACATCACCACTTAAGCTAAGTCCATTTCTTCATTTTTTTAATTTTATAATAACCTCTGATATAATTTGCAGGGACCTGGCTTCATATGGATTTTCAGGAACTCTTTCACATTCAATTACCAAACTGAAGTTTCTGGTTAACTTGTAAGTTATCTTGTTGCATGATGGTGCTGACTTCATCAGCACTCATTAAATCTGTTGCATATGAGAAAAAGGTTGATGCAAGTTGGATAGTATTGTATTATGCAGATACATCTTGGCAATGGAAAGAGAAAAGTGTATAATTCTATATTAATAACACAAAAACACACCACGCAACATATACATACATATATTTACAAATATTTATGTGTTGTGTGTGTGTTTACAA
This sequence comes from Theobroma umbraticum, assembly GCF_002168275.2. NCBI lineage: Eukaryota > Viridiplantae > Streptophyta > Magnoliopsida > Malvales > Malvaceae > Theobroma > Theobroma umbraticum. The sequence goes on along the minus strand of NW_018397255.1, from coordinate 7,060,591 downwards.
CACAGATAAGCATTTGTGTGTATGCATATATATGTATACATACTGTGGGTTGTATGTCAGTTATGTGGTTTTGGAAATTTAAAATATGAATAATTGGGGAAGTGTGTATATTACTGTTGGACATGTAGGTTGCATGATAAAGACCATAAGTAATTGGTAATCTCTTTACATTTTCTGCATGTCAAAGGGTAACGCTAGCAAGTGGGGCAGGGTTGAGCTGATGAGGGACCATTTGTGAATGCTGCAAATTAAGGGTTAAACCTTTTTTTTATTTCTTGGCTTTGATTTGTAGTAGCTGAGATTTTCGGTAGAAGGTTATCTTTTGTTGCTTGTCTAGTTCTTGACTTCATGATTAGGATGGCATGTTGGAGGATTATTGGTACTGAATCATTTATGTTTAATATACCTTTTAAAGCTCTGCAAGTGAGTTGATATAAGGGAGCTACCTGATTCAGCTGGTGTAACAAGGATGCGGCAGCAGTGGACCACTTCCTTTTTGTTGCTTACTTTATTAGGAGTAATGTTCCATCAAATATTACTCCTTTTGACATTCATTGGATTATACTAAATGGTCTTTTGAAGTTCCCGGCCTATTGAAGAGGGATAGAGATTGGGGTATCAGTCATTTGATAAGGAGATGTTACTTCATAGTTGCTCTGGAGCTTGTTGGGGATAGACATCTTAGTGTTTTGCTGTTAAGAACATATAGTTAGAAAGAGTAATCCAAGCTTCTGGCAATCTTTTATCCTTTCTTTTTCTCTTTTTTTTTTTTTCCACTTTATACTAAGGTTACTTAATTTGTGGGTTTCTTCTTTCTGTGTGTGTATGTGCCTGTGTGCATGCCTGCTTATTTAGGCATCTATTGAATATAATTCATTAAAGCTGCAAACCTCTCTTCCTGTGTCTTTTAGTGAAACTTGTTATTTGTGAAGAAAAGTTGCTTGCTTTCTAGTTCTGCAATATTAATTATCATTTCAACCTATTATTAACTATATCACAGGAGACATTTTTCTGTCTTTTAGTGCTACTTGCATATTAGAAATGGAACATACTTTTTAGTTGGTCAGAATCTTTCGTGATTTATATTTCTGATGCAGGATGTCATGGGTTTTCAGTTTTTGAGATGTTATTCAGAATCATAAGTAATTTGGTAAAGTTGGGTAAAAGCCACTTTATGTGTGATTTGGTTTATGTAGACTGGAAGAAACAACAAAATTTTGATGGTATATGCACTTCAATTTGCATGGCAGGTGCTTTTGTTGAGAACTGAATGTTACTAGATGTGCCTTTTAGAGAATGAATTCTTTTATGATATGCTTGTTTCTCATGCCATAATGTAATAACACTTAGTTTAGTGGAAATTTTATTTATTTTTCAATGGTGGTGAATGAGTCTTGAAAACATTAGTCTACTTTTGCAGGGATTTGCAAAACAATGATCTATCCGGTTCGTTGCCTGATTTCCTTGGTGATATGGTACACCTAGAAACTCTGAATCTTGCAAATAATAAATTCAGTGGTTCTATACCAGCAAATTGGGGTCAACTATCCAATTTAAAGTATCTGTAAGACTGCTATATTCTTCTTGTCAAATTTTGTTTTTTGTTTTTTTTTCCTCTCTCACAAGTAATGTGGAGAATACTAGGTCTACTTTTGTCACTTTTATAATCGCTTTTCTCTAGGTTAGACAAATTTTTGAGAAGAAGATTTGCTAATCTTATATGCTAAATTGACTTCAGAAGTCATACTCATGAATCTTTTTATTTGACAGGGACCTTTCATCCAACAATTTAACTGGAAGAATTCCAATGCAATTGTTTTCGGTTCCAACATTCAAGTAAACTTCATAAGAAATTCCATCTCCTTTAAATTTTAGTAACTATTATAGTATAGTGCTATTTTGGCCTCCTAAAATTGGAAAAATTTTCTGGTAAGAAAATATTAACATTAATCCATAGTGACACTAGTGCTGATTTAGTATATTTAAAATATTTATGTTTATTAATTTACTAAGAAAAATTATACATATTTAACTATACTTTAGTTGTTAGTCTTTTAATAACTGAGATTAACCTGATTCGAATTCTTATAAGCATCTAGACAGCAAGTATATTTGAAATTTATTGGTTTCTGCATTGCTTATCGATGCAAAGTGTCAATCAGATCAGACGTTTTGGTATTTCTTGTGTTGGTTAGTTTTGGTGCTGGGATCAATGGGGATCGGCTTCTCAGGGTGGACCACTTCTCCTGCAAAATCAAACCACCATGAGTGGGCACCATGGCTTTCCCCGGCGTCCGCACTCTGATGTTTAAGTCAGCATAATGTAGAAGTAGGGAGAAAGTATGTGAGAGATAATCTTTTGAGTATGAGAGAGGATATAGACCCTGAGGTGCGTGTGACGGGCACCCATATTTCTATGAGGGAGAGATTCGTTGGTGAGGTATATTAATGGGGCTCAGCTTGTCATCTAGCTGAGGTGCAAGTGAGAGAGATGGTTCTTGATCACCATTCGGATGATCTTTATGTCCCTGAAACCTGCTGGGGACCTAGCCTTAACACTTAGGTTATAGCTTCACATTACATAACTCGCAATTGCTGCTTATTCCTATTGACAGTGTTATTTTGTCAGCTTTACAGGAACACATCTTGCTTGCGGCTCAAGCTTGGAGCAACCTTGTGTTTCAACCCCTACGTTGCCAGGTTTGCTCTAGATCAGTTTTTTTTCCATATCCATTTGATATATGTGTTATATGTGTGCTTGAACTTGTGATGTTTGGGCAGTTTCAACCAGCAGGTCCAAAATTAAAATCGTTATAACCTCCTCAAGTTGTGTTGCTCTCATACTTCTATCACTTGGTACTTTCTTTGTTTACCGGTTTAATCAAGTCCACAAACTTAGGCGTGATGTTTTCGTTGATGTTGCAGGTAATTTTGTTTCTTTTCTCTTTCTTCCCCAATATATATTTTGGCTTAATCTTAGTTTGCAAGAACAATATACATAAAATATGCCATTTCAACCTAACAAACTCCAATTTCATGGTCTTTTCCCATTTTCAAAAAGCAGTTCCTCTGTTTTTAGGGTTAGTAAGCCATGCAGCCGCTTTTCATTAGAATGGGTGTTTTTCACATAATATATACTTAGAACATTTGAAGCCTTGAATTAATGAGTTAAAAGTGATAGATGGAATACTTAGCTTCCTTATGCCTTTGGTTGTGAAATTTCAAACTTCACAAAACTTAACTAATGGCTACTACTTGGGTATGCTAATGCAAACATACATGTGCTGGATAAAAATTGAACAAAAGAAAAGGTTTGCTGATCTAGAAGTTCCTAACATGAATGAAATCATGACCAATATGCAAGAATTGTTGGACGTTAATAGTTTCAAAGAGTAGTGGGATGTTATTAGCATGTTTTAGATAGCCTCAAAACTGCAAAAGCATGGGTGCGTGAGATGAAGAACATATATTCTCTACTCTTGAATATTCATATAAAATATGGAAGGACATGTGCCATGCCCTAGACCCAACCATCAAGGTCAAACACATTGAGTGATCTACTAATCCTCATAATGAATTTAGACTAGCAACCACGCAACTATTGATCACTCTGTAAGTGTCATCGTGTATGAAGTTAGGTGGAATATTCAGAAAGAGAAAATAAGCAGTTAATACTACTACTTAAGTTAGTTGCTTTTGTTGCTTGATTTTTCCTTCTAAAAGATGCTAGAAGGTAAAAGGAAATGTTCAAAAGAAAAATCTTAATTGATCAAAAGCTAACTAAACTATTCTAATCAAAACCATTACTTTGTGATGGAGAAGATGAACGAGAAAACTTAAATGCTTTTGTTCCAATACAAAAGCACCTCAAGCTTATGAGTTTCTATCAACCGTTACCAAGCTCTGCTAAAAGGGGCACCCTCCACCCCTGTTCTGTTCCATGTCCTCTCTTTCAAGAATGGAAACCAAGTTTAGGCTTGACAGAACCTTGCTTACTCTAAGAAGAATCACTGCATATCTTCTTTTGCTCGCTCTTAAAATACCCTTCTTTATACCAACATATAAGAGACCATGTTCAAACTTCTCCTCAATATATCTCAGTTGAAGTGCTCTAGAATTATTTTCTGTAGTCACTATCCCTGCTCACCAATCCTTGGGCCTTCGGATAGGAAAGCAAACATTGCTCCCTGTGTTTTGTGAGTACAATCTCTATGTTGTTGCTCTGCCATATTTTCTATTGACTGCAGTACTCTTACCGTGAAGGAATTGTTCCAATCATACGCAATTTCGTTGAACCCTTCCCTAGTCCAGTAGAGAATCCTAATGACTTGTTCTTTCCCTTTCCTCATGTGCATTGAACATGGTATAAGTTCAAACTTCATCGTGATTACTCTACCCATCCAAATAAAAAGAGACTTATCTGCTTCTTTTTGAGTGACTGCTGACCGACCTCATCTGTTGTTTGGTAAGATGCCTCATCACCCTAGTTTTGCTCACAAACTATATCAAAAACATAAATATGTTTGTATCTGGGGTTAGTTTTGCCCTTCCCTGATCTAGTGGAATTTATAACCTTTCATTTTTTTTTTTCTGATTTCCTTCTCACCAACATGCATGGACCAAATTGTCACTCGCATCAGTAGAACTGGACTTCACGCTTATTCTCTGCAACTTCCACAGGGTCACTATTCACTTCTACTTCCTCTTTCCACCTATATAAGCAATATTTTATCTTTTGGTCAAGTTATGCCAGATTTAATGCAGGTAGTATGGAGACCCGCAAATTCCACCATCTAAATGTGCCTCCTAACTCTTACTTTAGAGACTTGTGCCTCACTGATATTGATCTCCATTCACATTCTTGAGTGATTACCCGTTGTTGCAAGCGCCATCTTTTAATCAATCTTAGATTGATGAAACAGAGAAACAATAAACAATAATTCTTGTAAATGAATCATTATATTTAATCCATCCATTATTTTCTATATCATTCCATAATTTTCTTCAGGCATCCCATGATACAAGTCAAAGTTATTGGGGTAGATATCAAATTTATGCTTGTTATTTCTCGTTGTGCACCTTATAAGAATCCTGCTAAAATCTTTTTTTTTTTTAAGTTTCCATGTGAAACAGATTAACACTTTCAATATTTAATTTTAGGTGAAGAAGACTGCAAAATTTCCTTTAGCCAACTTAGGCGATTCTCATGGCGTGAGATCAAACTTGCAACTGACAATTTCAGTGAATGCAACATAATTGGACAAGGAGGGTTTGGAAAAGTTTATAAAGGTGTCCTCTCTGACAACACTAAGGTTGCTGTGAAACGCCTTGCAGATTATTGTAGTCCTGGTGGAGAAGCTGCATTCCAGAGGGAAGTTGAGCTTAAAAGTGTTGCTGTTCATAAGAATCTTCTACGGTTGATTGGATTCTGCACGACATCATCTGAAAGGATTCTTGTTTATCCTTTCATGCAAAATTTAAGTGTGGCGTATCAACTAAGAGGTACATGTCCTATAGGATTTGCAGTAACTTTTGCTGGTGTATAATGCACGTTTGTTTTTACTTTATTCTAATTAAGTTTGTGTTTTAAATGGAGAAGAAAATTATATTTCATAACATGTCATGGTGTAAAAATGGTGCCTATGATCTTAAAAATAAATATTATACCATGTAAAGGTGAAAAGAAATGCAATTTATAGGAAGTGATGGTGGAAGATGATGTTCAGAATCCTTTAGCCTACCTATTAATATTCTATCATGAAAAAGTAAAAGAAAGGAAGAAGCTAACAAAAATATTGGAAATGTCTAGTCATAATTGTGGCAGTCATAGATCATTTAAACAATATTTTACATCTGAAATTTGCTATAGATTTAAAACCCGGTGAGAAAGGCTTGGACTGGCCAATGAGGAAACGTGTAGCTTTTGGTGCTGCCCATGGTTTGGAGTATCTACATGAGCATTGCAATCCAAAGATAATACATCGTGATTTAAAAGCTGCAAACATCCTTCTAGATGAAAATTTTGAAGCCGTTCTTGGAGATTTTGGGCTGGCAAAGCTTGTTGATACTAAGTTGACTCATGTTACCACTCAAGTGCGTGGTACCATGGGTCATATCGCCCCAGAATATTTGTCCACAGGACAATCTTCTGTAAAAACTGATGTCTTTGGATATGGTGTAATGCTTCTGGAACTTGTTACTGGTCAGCGTGCAATAGATTTTGCTCGTCTAGAAGAGGAAGAGGATGTTCTTCTACTTGATCATGTAAGATTTTTATATTGGTGCACCCTCTTCTAAATCTTTTATGAATATATGGTCTCTGCGGTATTTGCTATTTTGCATTGTGACCTTTGGAGTCTTGGATTTTTATTTTCGGTTTAGTTTTTATCCTTGTTTCTGTATCTGTTTCATACGTTCAGTATTTCTCTTTTTTTTACCCATAAAACATTTTCTCTGTGAGATTAAATACCTGAAACTCATATTCCTGCCCTTGATTTGCTAATGAAAAATGAATCAACTAATACTCCTTGTTGGTTTTTTGCTTGAAAGAGAATTTTCTCTTTACCTGGGAACTATAAAGTATACTTACTCTCTATAACATAAGTTTAACCAGCATTGTTGTGGAACTAAGTTTGCTGTATGTCATGTAAAACCCTCTAAGCACTTACAGAGAATTGTGTCTGCAACCGTATCCATCCAAGGATACGCGGACAAAGATCTATTATATCAAAATAAAACTCTCAGATGCCTTATTCGGTGGTAGGGAGCCAAATCTATGTCTTGGCTTATACTTAAAAAATTGCCATAAGACTCCCTGCTGCAGGCTTTGTCTGGTTTGGTGGAAAAAATTGTTTAGCACTTGTTCTGAAAACCCTGGATAAGAGCCCAGGGAGAAAAATTACGAAATAACTTCTATGAATTTATTGACATGTCCATCTTTTTCATTTTTAGACTGGTTTTGAGCATAAGTTGCATCATGGTGTCCTTGGTGAAACTGTTAGTATAATGAAGTACGATGTTTTCATTTTTGTTTCTTTTTCTTATACTTCTTCTTACTTCTAACTTCTTTTAGTGGGTGGGGGTGGGGAAGCCTAAATCTTCTAGTTTGGGACTTCCATTGAAGAGCTGTTAGCTTTGCTAATGTCAAACACCAAGCTCACTTGAGGACTTATGGAACCTAATTTTTTTCCTTGTCATGCCTGCCTTTGCAGCTCCACACTTCTTCTACTTTCTCTTTCATTTCTTTTCTTTTTTTTTTTGTTGTTGAGTTTTTTATTTTGTTTTATTTAAAATCTTTTAGTTGGTGGATGTATATATATGTGCACACGTGTTTAATTTGTCTTAATATATATTATTGATTGTATCTTTCATGAGGATCTTTAGACTGATGAAAATGTGATATTAACAGATCAAAAAGCTGCTGAGAGAAGACAGGGTTGATGACATTGTTGATCGAAACTTGAAGATTTATGATCCTAAAGAAGTGAAGACTATTGTACGAGTTGCACTGCTCTGCACACAGAGCTCACCCGAAGATCGCCCAACAATGGCAGAAGTGGTCAAAATGCTAGAAGGAGTAGGACTAGCAGAGAGATGGGCTGAATGGGAGGAGCTTGAACAAGCAAGGAATCAAGAATTCATGCTTTTCTCTCACCAGTTCATTTGGCCTGAAGATTCAAGTGTTGACCAAGAAGCTATACAGTTGTCCAGAGCCAGATAATCCCACACACTATCACTTTTGAGCTAAACTCTCAAACCCAAGCAGCTTTTGTGCATTGAATCTCAGAAAGAAAAATGAAAACCATAGTATTATCTAAAGTTGTATCACATAGTATATGGTTTGGTATCTGTTACAATGCTACATTTATTGCTTGTAAAGAGTTATGCCCTGCTATGCTAAATGTAAATATTAAGTTGTTGAGGTGTGGATGAGCAGAAAGCCGGCTACCTTGGATCCGATACAAGACAAAAGGGGGCGACCCAGGATGTCGGGCAGATCCCTCTCCGACCGTCAAATCAGTACGATGATGCGGAAGAAAGAGACAATGACTAGGACCAGCTGCTGATTCCCATCAATACAGGAACAGGTCATCGTGCTAGCCTTTAAGCTAGCTACTGTCAAGGCATATTCTGCTCCTCATTTGTAGGATCCGATGCCTTTATGCCACCAGTGTGGTAGTATTGGTAATGGGCCTCTTGGGCCGTTGCCACTAATGGATAATGGTCTTTACTCGAGACTTGAGTAAAATAGGCTTCATGAATGCCCGGTTCATAAAATCTGGGCTTATTTCTCACACTCGAACATACCAATTTACTTTAGTCCATTTCTTCAATTTGGTTATGGAAATTCTATTTCTTTTTCTAGTAAAAAAAAAAATCTACTATTTATATTTCTTATTCATTGTAGCGATGAGATTACATATACAAGTGCAATTATGATCAAATAATTATCAATATATGTTCGGTATTATTATTATATAGAGTAAAAGAGTCGAAAAAATCAAAGAATAAATCAAAGGATTAATATAAATGCTCCTTCATGATGAGACTTTAATTTAAAATTAAAAGATTTTAATTCTTTCTTACCATTAGAATAAGCCATTCTTTCACTTAGTGAAAATGTTAATATTGTGAAAAAATTTTATAATAGTAATGACGTAACAAGTTGACATATTGACATAGTAAACATTTTGTTATGTTGCTTCTTGATTTAATGTAGTCTATTTCTTAAAACTATTAGACATGACAAGTTGACATAGTTCGCATCCCTAAGTTTAATGGTAAGAAAGTATTAAAAAAGGAAATGTTCTTATTTTTGTTATATTGAAAAAGGTTTTTTTATTTTTTATTTTGTGATATTAAAAATAATAAAAGAACATATAAATTTTATATAAAAAGTTTTTAAAAATTTAATATAAAATATGTTCAAGTTAATTTTTTTTTTAAAAAATTCAATTAAATTTAAATGAGGACAAATTTTTTGAAACGGAAAGAATAACAATATCCATAAAACCTAGCGTTAGACAAGCACTAGGAATTAACTAATAGTTCTCTTTTTCTTTTTTAACTACTAATTAACAAATAATATTAACACAATTAGTACTTAATTTTCGATCTGTCTACTACGTTAGGTAATCTTCCTTAACTCTATTTTTAAAAGACAAGCCCGTACCACAATGTTTGATATAAGATAATTTATGTGATTTATTCATGGTGATTAAATTATATTTAATAGCAACTTAAGAATTTTATGTGATAGTGATTTTAAATCATTGAAAATGATTAGATCACTGTCTGTGGGTGATCTGAATCTTATCTAAAAAAGTGAAAAAGTTTTATCACTAAGGAAGGATTTTTAAAATTATTTTTATAACAAACCTAGGCTCGTAATAATGCACACGAAAACAGGTTCCTTTCTAAAATTTTAAATTTCTTAAGAAAATCTTCACGTTTTAATTAATTCAATTACAAAATAAAATAAGTGACTTTGATTTTTATAATAACACGTAAATAATTTTAATAAGATGTTTTAGAAAATTATACTCATTAAAACTTATTCGCGGCTTATGCGATGTTAGCTATTTCAAACCAAACCAAAAAAAATACAAGAAAAAAAGGTGAATAAAGTGGAGGTAAACAATTTATCTCACCTAACTAAATTAGGACCATCGAACCAACTTGGTTCCAACAATACGTAATTAGTAAAAAAGTTAGCCCACCAACCACTCCAACGACAAACCCTTCCAATTCTCTAAACCAGTCATGACAGATACACACAAGCCACTTAAAAACAATACAAAGAGCAATATTTGCATTAGAAACATAAGGTACTCCGCCAAAAGGATTATAATATATAAACGATAGAAACCACCCTCACCTCCGGTTGGTCCATACATGCATGTGCTTTATTTGACTCCAAGCAGACATTGCAACTATAGTAAGATCAAATTTTGAGAAGGAAAATCCTAATGTTACTAGTTAGAACTTATAGTTAACGTTCACATGTGTAAAAGGAAATAGACTTATTCTTCTTGGAATTATAAAATTAATTATAAGATGAAATCTAAAGTAATGATTGTTTGTCAAATTGGTCAGTGAGACTAGGAATATTATTAGTTTTAGGTTATCGTACAGTCCAAAGATAGTTAACCAAACTCCTGAGAGACGAGCTCAAGCAAAGCGTATGTGCTTACAATTGCTTTCTCATAAAAAGATTGCTACATATATGTTTGTTTTGGATCCCCCAAATATCCCCAACCACCACGAAAAGTCTTTGGCCTGTTGTTTCGCAGCTGCGGTGATATCTCAACCTCCATGTACAAGTTGGCATGTCTCACTTTCCCACTTTAGCCTACATCTTCTCCTCTAAGCTCCATTCGACAGTCGTTATCTGTTTTCCCCTACATCTACTCCTCCATTTTTGTTTATCAAGTTACATGCCTTTACTGTGTGTTATTGTTATGTAAAGACCATTTCCACTCTAGAATCCTATATAAGCTTCATCTCACCAACCGCCTTCGATTCACATCTGATCTCCCAATTCGATTCTTTCCAATTAGATTTACATATGGCTTCACTATATTCTTTGCTATGCGTGGCGTTTCTAACAGTAGTAATAGTTGCGTTGTATGTTTCGCCAGCAGTTTCCACGTCGAGGCGAGCATTAGAGCACCCGAGGCTCCAAAACGGGTTCAGGGTAACGCTCAGGCATGTTGATTCAGGCAAGAACTTAACCAAATGGGAGCGAATCCAGCGCGGGTTAAAGCGAGGGAATCACAGGCTGCAGAGGTTGAATGGTATGGTTTTGGCAGCAACTGATGCATCTGAACTTCAAGCGCCTATTACTGCAGGGAATGGCGAGTTCCTAATGGACTTATCGATTGGGACTCCACCGGAGAGTTACTCTGCAATCCTGGACACGGGGAGTGATTTAATATGGACTCAGTGCAAGCCTTGCTCTCAATGCTTTGATCAACCTACCCCGATCTTCGACCCCAAAAAGTCTTCTAGTTTCTCCAAGTTATCATGCTCCAGCGACCTATGCTCAGCACTTCCCCAATCAGCTTGCAGTGATGGATGTGAGTATCTCTATTCGTATGGCGACTATTCCTCCACGCAAGGGGTCATGGCAGTCGAAACATTCACATTCGGCAAGGTTTCTGTTCCAAAAATTGGATTCGGGTGCGGAGGAGATAACCAGGGAGATGGATTTACACAAGGTGCGGGCCTGGTGGGGCTTGGTCGTGGACCCGTGTCGCTAGTCTCGCAGCTAAAACAAGGCAAGTTCTCTTATTGCCTAACGTCCATTGATGACACCAAAAAAAGCACACTCTTGATGGGGTCTCTGGCAAGTGTGAATAGCACATTAGGAGCAATCAAGACCACCCCATTGATACATAACCCAACACAGCCATCTTTTTACTATCTTTCACTCCAAGGGATTACCGTGGGAGACACTCGCTTGCCTATCAAGAAATCCACTTTCGCACTCGAAGATGATGGCACTGGCGGCTTAATCATAGACTCTGGCACAACCATTACGTATCTAGAAGAAAGTGCTTTCGACGTGGTCAAAAAAGAATTCATCTCTCATATGAAGCTTTCCGAGGACACTTCGGGTTCAACCGGGCTCGAGCTTTGCTTCACCTTGCCATCAGGTTCGACGGATGTAGACGTACCCAGGTTGATATTCCATTTCGAGGGAGCAGATTTAGACTTACCAGGGGAGAATTATATGATTGCTGACTCCAGCTCCGGATTGCTTTGCTTGGCAATGGGAAGTTCTAGTGGCATGTCCATCTTTGGCAACGTTCAACAGCAAAACATTTTGGTGCTTCATGATCTTGAGAAGGAAACGTTGTCGTTCCAACATACACAATGCGACAAGTTATGAATTTAATTATTTCGTGGCCTTCATTTTCGTTTGTGTGTTAACTAATTTGTCATTTTTTTTTGAATTTAATTGTTACAATTTCATACATGGTAGATCTATGTTTTAAATACAAAATCAATAATGTTTCTCTTGACAGATTTGCCTATATTAGCCATCAAATCAATTAAGGACCAGATGACAAACGAGCTTGAAAGGAAAACAAAGGAGTAGCTACATTAGGCACATCTTTTGGCATTAATAATTGATAAACACCAGTACAGTAAATGGTGGGCAATTATGATATTGGCCTTTATTAGCATTGTGAGCTTAATAAATAACAAAGTTGGAAGTCATTAATAATTATAACATTATAAGTGAGCTCAATTTGAAACATGTTTACAAAATTATTACACCCTATTTGTTCTTTATTCGGGAAATCAGAGAGAGTGAAGGACAAAACCAAAATCATATCCGACCTTAATTAGGATAAAAAATTCATATAAATAATAGTAACAGTACTCTTATATTATTTATAATAAAAGAAATAAGTAATTAGATAACAAAATGTAAAATGTGAGTTGAAATTTTCACATATTAAGACATTGTCATATAATTTGTTTATTGAATCGGATGACCGATATTAGAATAATCTCCAAGTATGTTATGCATTAATTAATTCTATAATCTCTCCTCAATTCATTCTATATCTGACTGAAGAAAGAAATTAGAGAGTTGAAGCTTAAAGAGATTGTTTTAGCTTTGATTTTTCCTTCTTTTCACTTCAATCTTCTCTCTCTCTACATTTTTCAATCTAAAAATCGAAACTTTGCTCCTTGATTAAGTCAGTGGCTTATCAATTGCTACCTTGAAAAACTTTGGATGTGACTTAAATTTCATGATTTAATGGCTCCACCATTAAATCAGCTCCTTTTCTCTTGAGTTTTAAGTTATTTTATCTTCTTTTCCAGCTTCCAAATCCTTATGTCAGTTGCTGAGGCAAAAAAAGGAAAAAAAAAAGAAGAAGAAGAAAATGGGTCTTTTTAGTTATTTTGATTTATGGGCTTTCAGTAGAAAATTAGAACTTAATTAAGTTAAATTAGTAGCTTAATAATTGTTACTTTGAACAGCTTTTGATGTGATTTGTTTTCCTTTAGATGCAATTTCTTGCAGTACTTGTCATGAGGTTAATGGCAATATAAAAGCTCTTGTTGTCTATGAAGACATTTAAATCATGGAATGCACTTCTGCTAATAATCACAATCATTGCAATAATACACTTTCAACTGTGATTATTACTTCAACATATATACGCAATCCACTTCCCACCATTTCCACCACAATTTTGCCTGCCATAGTTAGGTTTTTGGCAAGGAAACAAAATAAAAGTACGAGAATATACATATATATATATATATGTAAAATTTTTTATTGATGTAAAAGAATATCTCTGTTCATTGTATTTTTAAAATTGTTGTTTTAAATAATTTTTTGTTTTATATAATGTAGAACAATTATAATTGCATTAATTAAGAAGATTTCATTTTCATCTATTTGGAATGGTAGACATGTGCAAAGAAAGAACAATGAGAAGAAGACATAAGTGTGCACTAGGACGGAACGTGGCCTACCAAAAACTTTATGTTAATCATTAATTAATTATATATGTAATTAGGAAAATCTCTCCACTTTGCAAGAGGTGTTAATTTTTTATTTTAAAAGTATAAATCAATAAGTTTTTATACTGGATAGTTTTCTAAAAAGAAATTAAAACTTCCCAAAAAAAGTGAAAAAAATACAATAATAAAATTTTTCATAGTTCTTTTTTTTTCTCCCTTATCTTTCTTTTTCTTTTATTAAAAGACTTAAATCTTTTTCACTCTATTTTAAAAATATAGATTTATAGAACAAATATGTAATACTTAATAATATTTTGATTAGAAAATATTTTTAAAAAAGCAAAAAAATGGAAGAAAAAAAACACAGAAAAAAAATGTTCAAAACTATTTTTATTTGTATAAAACGTTCAAAATTTATATACATCCGAACATTTGAAACCCAGAATCAGGTTAGTCCAACAAACCAACCATTAACCTAACACTAGTCCACCATTGCAATTTGCAAGGCAAGGCAAGGCCTAATTATAAAGCAATCAACTCCCAAATTGCTTCAGGTTAATCAATTTAGCCAACACGATTTGGCAAGTTGAAGAACTCAACAGGACCTCTCGCCTTTTGAGGCTTAAAACCCCGTTGGGCAATGCAACATAAAGCCATAGTTTTCCAACATTTTATACAAGTGGAAGAGGAAGAATATCTTATGGAGTATTATGTAGTCTTTTGCTATCTTTCGACCCAAGTTCACGAGCCCGTTTCTTCCACAAGGCTGTAAGCTTACGCTCCTCTTCTAGTTCTGATTCAGCCCTTTTCCTGCCTTCCTCACAAGTTTCTACTCCTACGTAGCACTTTTCTGCCATTTTCTGGTAGTATGAGGATGCTCTTTTCATATACTTTCTTTGTGCCCTGGTGCGCTCCAAGGTTTCATTGCTTACAATCTTCTGTAATGCAATCTCCTCTGACAGTAAAGCTACGATATCCTTCTTAATTGCTTTTACATCTGGATTATGTTTACCGCAATCTGCATAATGAAGAAAATCATTTGAACAGAAAGAAAGACTAGGATAAAAGGAATGGGATTCGGTTACTATCAATCCCCAACTTCGAATATTTCCAATGAGGCAGTGAGTTTAAGTCTGGATTTCCAACAAGAAAAGTTGATAATGTGGCTTGCATGAACAGCTATTTTGACTGGAGATCGGGTTTTGAGGTACTATGATGAAGTTCTGTTTTGACCTGTCCTGTTTAATGGCAACAATGGAAATGTTCTAGCAAGTGCTCTGGGGTGAAATTTTCCCCGACTTCAAATCTACTAAACCCCGCCCCACGTACGGAGCAAGAATGCTAGTAGCTAGAAAACTTAAAGCTGAGGCAGATGCACTGACCAGAGTATGTGCTCTTGAGTAATCCTGCAAGAATAATGAAGATACATTTTTTTCTTTTTTGAAAATTAAAGAGCAGCTTTCATTAAACCTGGGGGAATGAAAGGGGTTCCCACCAGTAAGGGGGCCTTGGGGAAAAATATTGTCACTCAATTGAAGTGTGAGTTAAATGTTCATCTACATCCCTGGTTTTGAAGATATTTCCTAAATTAAATGCACTACAGCAGCATTATTTCTCAGTCAAAGATCTAATGCAGCTTAAATCATATACCTATGAGGCTATTCAAAATTTCTCCTTGGAGATATCAATTCAAGGGAAAGCCAACACTAGCTCCAATTGCAAATTTAATAACCAATCTGCAGTTGGTAAACAGAATACAGTAGCCACCATTACCCTGGCCATATAACCAGAAGAAACAGGGCAATAAACGCAGAATGATAATATTTTCATACAGTAGAAAGTATTTGAACTTAGAGAATTGGCTTCATCAGAAGGATGTTTCAACATCAAGGACTCCCAATGTCATGACTTTGCAGCGCAGAGCGGTCCCAATAGCTAGCAGTTAATGATTGTAACCTTGATCTATGCTGCAGTCTATAATACCAAGCCTAGCCCATAATGCTGCCTGACTTGAAAATAAGGCATTATCTAACTAACCAGGTTAATTGTTATTTATAGCCTAACATGCCATAAAACCGGATAACTGACTGCCTATACTCAATGCCTATTCAACAGACAACAGACTGATATAGTTTCCCCTCAATTAATGGCAACAAATTCATCCCATCATTCTGCCAATGTTTATGCTTTACAAAAGTAGAAATAGCATTTCCCGATGTAGTCACAAGCCTATGGGATAGATTGAAACACGGGAAAAGCATACAAACTCAGAGCATAAAAACAAATCTCACCAAAAATAGCAACTCACATAATCAATACCATTTTTTCAAGGAGTAGACGTATATAAACCAGAAAAGGAAAACGCTTCACATGAAAATTAATGGCTAGCCATTCCTGAAAGGTTTCAGTTTTCAAACAGTGAGTGGAGGGCAAAACTCTGACTAACCTGGTGGTGATACAGACTGTGCCTCGGAAGAGCAATTACAAAAACAAGGAGGACAAGACACCCGAGCTGTTGACTTGTCCTTCAAACCATTGAACAGTGTCGGACCAACAATGTGACCAACCAGACATACACAAACAAAAGCAGAAGCAAACCTTAAAACACCCTTACACCGAAACTTTCGCTCTGAACTATGAGCCATCTATATTAATTCTCCTCTTACAACAAAACACAGATTTACTGAGACCATTTCAAGATCTGAGGTCAAAGACTGCAGTCTTAGACTTGAGGAGACATTGGTTCTTTTTTTGGGAAATTAACGAAGACCCAGATCCCTATATTAACAGTCTCATAATCTAATAAGAGTTGTAAGTTTGTTTAACTACTTACTTAATACTATCAAAAACATTAAAACTAAAACTAAAAATTCAACTGAAAATATATATTGAGGCTGAGGGACACAAGGGATAAGTAGGTTTTAACTTTAAAACTAAAATATAAATTGAAAATCTTCTCTGTTCCATTTTGTATTTCCTTTAGTATCCTGTTTATAATTTTATATTACAAGTTTAAAGTGTACATTAAAGAAAAGGAAAAAATAAACAGAGTTTTAAAGTAAATTTAAACTCTGATTTTTTTATTAAGAATTTTTCACATTTACAAATCTATCATGATAAAAAAATTTTAGACTTAATTTTATCTAGTTTCTTATTCTAATAGAATGTCTATCATTTCTAGTTGATAGACTCTAACTCTAACTTATCCTAGCAAAAACAATTTTGAATAGATAATAACAAAGAAATATTACTTTGCAACCATTCTTCCATGGTAAGTGATAAAGGGCAAATGGCATCTCCTCCCCCTAAACCCTTCCAATTCAGAAAAGGTAAGCACCATTCCTGGATTGATATGCAAAATGCAGGGTTGCTCTCAACCCCAAAACATTTAGATGAAACGTGCTTTTCAAATAAAATGGATTCTTGAAGCATTCTAGTGGCAAATTTAATTTACTTTACCAATTGCAACTTGATTAGGTTCACAAGATTGGTAAATAGCTTACATTTCACCTAATTTAAGGTACCTGTTTTCAGTTTCATGCACAAGTTTCTTCTTTTTGCGTAAGCTTTTTGATCCAAGTTGCAAGTCTTTCCAACTGTGTAGCATTTTTCATTGGTTTACTCTCTTCAGCATTTTGGGTGGCTAAGTCTTAAGGGTCCAACTAATAGTTAAAAAGTAATCATATAAGATTATATATTTATATATGTCAAATTTCATGTATATATAATAATAATAATAATAATAATAATAATAATAAAAATTAAAAATAGAAAGGTGGCTACTGTCACTCTCATCACCATCTTCGATCCGTCCCTGCGTTGAACCGAGACATTTTTTATGATATTAGTCTAGAGGCATGAAATGTAAGACTTTCATGCAGAGGACCAAGATTTTGGTAATCAATTGTCTAGTCCCTGAATTTCACTTCCATGGTAGATTCTCAAAAAAGCTAAATGACTAGCTTCAATAAGTAGCAACCAACTAATACTTTAATGCACAGTTCTCTGATCACTAGTCCATCTTTATTACTATCATTTTGTGTATTTGTGTTGATATGGTGTACACGTGCATACCTTTTAGATGAAGCTAAGCTACTTAAGTGTACCTCTTAGCTTGCTTGTAGGACTGAAACCTTATCCTGATGGTAGAAAAGAGTGGAAAACAAAACTACGAATCTTGTAACAAAAAAGTATAGATATATAAATACAAGACATGTAAAGAGAAATTTTGGGTTTGTTTACTTGGCGTGCAAGAGGCAGATCAAGGCTATGATAGCAGAAAGCGACAAGAAAATAGTAGTAACCATTAAGACTCCATTAATGCTATTAAGGATGAAATACTGACTTCTCTAGGTGTGAAACTATGACTTACAAGGGGATTAGTGGGATAGTTTGGCTGCAAATTGGGGTAAAATTAAACTCCTTTTTTTTTAGGGACAAAAGAGTGACAAAGACACAGCACCCAGATGACATGTTAAATTGCACAATTGCTTCGTAAGGGAGTGAAGGAAATTAGGAAACATGGAGCATCACTAAGGCACAAGTAACCTGTCTAAGCAAATCAACCTACAATATTTTAAGCCCTCTCCCCCCCCTATATTTCCTTCCAACTCTTCACCTAACATGATGAGTTAAGAGTGCCAAACTCACTTCTCCAAATTAATGGGGTGGTTTCACTCCCTCCTCTCCCCGTTCAAGAAGCTCTGGGATCGCCTCCATTCAAGCCAGAGAAGGGGTAAATCTTCACTCTGTCTCTCACTCTCTCCCCACAGTTCTGTATCAAAGATCAACTCTCTGTTTCTCATGATCACTCTGCTTTGATTTTTAAATCATGTAATAGCATTTTGCATTGTCTTATATGGAATCGTTTTCAAGCTAATTGAGCTTTCTTTGGTTGGCATTGTTCTGCTGCAGGAAGGGGAATATATATCCTTTACAAGGATGTCAAGTCCTGCCCATGTGAGGATGTGCAAGTGCTGTGGTCAATACTGGTGCAGTCACAAACCGCTGCTTTGCCATCAAAAAGAAGTGAAGCCTCAATTTCCCCAGAGTAAACCATGACTGTGAATAAGAAAGTTTCCCTTTGCGTCCATATGATTATATATGTACTTACACCCTTACACTCCCCTGTTTTTCAGTTCATATCAGTTCTGTACTTAGATTTTATGTACAGGCAAGATTAACTTATTTGGCTGGATCAGCTCTTCTTCTTTTTCCCACTCTTCCTTTGGTACTGCTCATTGCAGCAAAGTTGAAGAACTTGTAATCTTGACAAAGAATGAGAATCTGAAAGAAGTTATGACCCATTTGATTTCAATTTGTATGCCCAATCCATCCATTATCCGTTTCCATGGTTGAGGCTCAACCTCCCATATGTACAGTTCAAGATCCAATAAATCTTTGCATGTACTAAAAAGAATTTGATTAAGGGAAAAGAAAGTGATTGAAACCAAAATTATTGAAATTAGAATGTGAGAGTTGCTTTAGTTTGGATTTTGAATGAGACTTTGTTGTCAACATGTAATGATAAACTTGAAGTGTACGCATGATGGAAAAACAAAGTTAAAAAATGGGAGCAGTGATGATACAAATCAACAATGATTACTGTTGTAATAATTAAATCAGATTAGGCATAATATTTTAAAAATTTTTTATATTATTTAAGAAAAATTAAATAAAATTTTATTTTTTATTATATTCAATCAACTCATGTACTTTTATTTTGTATGAAATATAACTTAAAACTAAGATTGACTAAGTATTATTTGTTCAAATACTATTTATTATTTTATATCTACATGACACACATGGAGAGTAAAAATATCACGTGATCGTATCACATCAACATCTATTACGACATGTTAACGTGTCACAATAGCACCACATGACATAAAATGATAAGTAACATTTTGATTAAGAATAGTTAATTAATCATTAGCTATAAATATTTATTTGATGTAAAATAAAATTATAAGAGCTTGAATGAATGTAATAGAAAAATAAAAATTTATATAAATTTTTGTAAATAGTTTAAAATTTTTTTTTAAGTATTATTGTTAGGGTCGGAATTTAAGTTCAACTTTGTACAACCTTAAACTTTAAAGATAGAGTTTAAGTTACCCTATAAATCATGAGCCATGCTAGTGGAAGATCCATGTTTTTATATTTGAGACGCATCGCAGTTTTTATTGATGTGAAATTCGTGATATTTTATTTTACCTAATTTTGTGAATATTCGATTTTACTCTGATACTTTGAAAATAGAGTTTAAGTCAATTTATAAATCATGGGCACATGCTCTAAACTCAAAAAATATACATGATAAGTGGTGAAAAACTCATGATTATATAATCAAGACTTATCACATTTTTTATTGATATGAAATCCATATCATTATACCATTAGATTATTACTACATATTAATAATTTACCTATTTTTAAATAGGCATGAACAAGATATATACCAACCTAACAATATTAAAAATAACTATTAAACACTTTCTTATAAAATCAATATTAAGTAATATATAAGTTCCTATATGAATTTAGTATTAAGAGATAAATGTTATTAGCTCAACGATGAAAGTGAAAAAACCTTATATTAAATAATAAAAAATTATACAAGAATAAAATATTTTAATCAATATATATTTTCTACAAAATAAGATAAAATAAGAATTGCGTATCACATTTTTTAAAATTGACTGCATAGTTATTCATTAAACTTTTCTCTCTCTCATATATAATAGTTTTTTGGTAAAATATTTTAATTTTCAAAATTTTGATTGAAATTAATAGAAGTTTATTAATTTTCGAAATGGATATTCCATTTTAAATTTTTTTTCGTTGGACACATAGATCCAATCGTTAGTTAATCGTTAATATTTCTATCAATTTGTTAAAATGGTAAAAATAAAAAAATAATTTTACCTTTAATTAATTTTTATAATTATTATTTTATAATTTTATTATTTTTATTAATTAAAGAAAAAAAGAACTCCCGTAGGGAGCATTGGAGCTCCCTGGTGAGCCGCGGGAGCATTGGTGCTTCCTTGAAGAGTCCATTTGGGGCTTTCTAAGGAAGCACCGGTGCTCCTTTTGGGGACCTCCAAATCGGGCTTCCCAAGGGTGCCCCGGTGCACCCCTCCCAGATCGGTGCCCCCTCTTTTGGGGAGCATCGATCACTAATTGGTGTTTTTAATTTTTATAATAAATAATAATTTTTTAAATTAATAAAAAAATATTTTAATTTTTTCATAATTTTTATTAACGTGTTTGTACGCTAGGAGCAGAGTTTTCATTTCAAAAATTAATAGATTTTTGTGTAATTTCTTCGATTAAAATTTAAGGGGTTCGGTATTGTACTTTAATTTTTTTGAGATAAAAAATTATATAGTTTTAGTTGGTTATATTTTTTTTATTTTTTATTTTCAAATAACACAAATTGTGTTATTTTCTTTTTTTTTATTTATAAAATTTTTCCTCAATAGATAATTCATACAAATATATAATTTTCATTTGTTGAAAAACGCTAGAAATATTTCATATTTTGTGCATCAAGTTTAAAGGTGTTCAAAAGTCGAGTTACCGATCAAGACTAACGGACCCAACCCAGCATGGTATAGATGTTTTAGGTTTGTGTTGGTCCGACCCTCTAAATTAATTTATTAATAAATTATATGTTAATTTTAATTTTAAAATATATTTAAAAACATTAAAATATGAAGATAAAATCATATTACACTTTTAATAATAAAATAAATATGCGGGCTGAGCAAGGCTTGGGCTTGGCCCAGCGGGAATCTTGTCCCTAAACACCTCTAATCAGGCTTGGTCTAGCTCTCTTTAAGTTCAGTTGAAAGTGAGGCCCTTTCCAAACCCATATCTATTCAGCACAAGCTGAATCTGGGCTCTGGCCTATAACGAAAGCACAGTCATGTAGTTGTAGGCGAGGCCCAGTACCACATTTTCTTAAACCGGAATAGAACACCCTTTATCTTGATTTACGTCTTGCGCTTGCTTGTTCAAGCGAGCAGGAAAGGGGAAACCTCTCTCTCTGAAGGAATCATGTATTTTTTCTCTGCGTTAATTTCTTTAATTGAGATCAATTTCCAACCTAGGGCTGGATTATTCATCGGTTGGACATAAATTTCCAAATTGAAATCGGGTAAAAAGGCTAGATTATCTCTGTCTCTGTCTCTCACTCTTATCTTTTCATTTGGCCAAATGAAAGCTCTTGATGCCCTTTAATTTCTTCGATATGAATAAAGTTTGATCAGTTTCTACTTGAATTCGTCTCCTGTAATAATTTTATTCTCATTAAATATATACCTTGGGAATTCTAGTTCCAACTTTGCTTCTGTTCTTTTTCTGTGTCTGTAGGTATTAATTGCAAATCAAATATTGGTATCTTGTTGGATAAAAGAGGCTATTGATCTCAGGAATATCGATCCTGAAACCATGACATTCAGCGCGAAGGGTGAGTGATCTACTCCTGGCTTTGAATGTGTTGTAACTATTCTTATCACGCTATACCTAGTTGAAGACTTGTCATGGAACACTATGGGCTTAACATAGTCATAATCTTTGAACTTATGGGAAGAACACTTGATGATAGTGCAACGTGCATTTGGTTGAAAGACTTGCCTTATGCTTTCTCTCTCACCTTTCTGCTCGTATCAATTTTCGTCTTCTTGTATCCTGCGTCTGAAACATGTTTTACCTCTTATAACACCACTTAGTGAACTCTTTAGTGAATGCTTTGGGAACTTTTATGAACATTTTGGAGACATTTATAGAGTTAGGAAGATGAGAACTTGTGAAACAGGAATCTTCTTTGGTAAAGCTTTCAACAGTTAGCAACATCTGATGAAAAACCTTGACTTAAATCATTCCTTTTGATGCTAATGACATTCTAAAGTTAATCTCTATTATGGCCAAAACTTAGCTTTTGATTTACTTGAAATAAAATTACATACTGGGACTTTTGGCAGGTTCAGAATTTAACTTCAAGTTCATGATGATTATTGATTGCTCCCATTTGTCATGTTCATAATAATTGACTTTTGTAATTTCTCTGCTGCTTTAAATTTTTGTTACAGTATTGCTAAGGAAAGCAAAGAAGCTTGAGGTGCAAGGCTTAGAGAAGAATAAAATTGCTCTGACTTGTGCCTCTAATCTTGATCAATTGCTTAATGAGGTTTACATCAGTCGTTTGCCAAATCAAATTGATTATGATAATCGAACAGATTTGGTTCGCATCTTCAATGCAATGGTGAAGGAAATTTATGGTAACTTTTCCGTTCTGAAGCAAAATTCTCTAATTTCTCTCTTTAGATAAGAATTAGAGGAAAAAGTTGTTAATAATGTCATTGAATTCATTCTTTTCAAAAATATTTTTTTCTTATTCTCTGGATATAATTTTTTTTTTTTTTTTTTTTATCGCTTTGTAATTATGGGAGTCTCCACTTACCTCCACTTGGTTGCTGCAATTTATAGCAATCTCTGAAGCATACATTTATTATTTTTTACTTGTTAGTATCATCATGATAGCCTAGAGTTTGTTATGTTTCCTTCTATTTTAAATTTCAAGAGTACAGTGACTATTCTTCCAAGGAGAATTGTCCTTGTTCAATGCCAGAATTCTGTACCCTTTTCCCCATTTAGACATTATACTAGCGCTTGAACATGAAGCTTATTTTTTAGATCTAAAGGTAAAGGTTTTCTGTTAGCAATAGTTATGAAACTCAGGCCAAATATCTTCCCATTGATGGCACTAGGTCATTAATCCCAAAGTTGTGTTTGGTATTTTACTAGGAATGTGATTGTTGGCAATATGATTGTTGGGAATGTGATTGTTGGGAATATAACCTTGTAGCGTTTCGTATAACATGGGAAAGTGATGACTATAAAGAATGTGATTGCATTGTAGTGTTTGGTTTAGACGCACTTTACTGGGAGTATAGAATAAATTTACAAAATTATCCTTATGGATGAAAATATAAGTTGAATAACCTCCATTCTTTTTTAATGTAAATTTTTAATTTTTTCAACTTTATTTCTTAAAGTAATAAATAATAGCATGACAAAAATAACATAATTTTTGAATACTAATTATTTAAATATTAAAATATGTAAAATTATTAAATGTTTATTTTTAGTATATTAATTAGTTAATTTTAAAGAATTCAATTAATTAATTTAAATTATTTTATAAAAATATTAGTTAATTAGTTAAATTGCCACATAATCCACCACTTTCTTTCTTTCATTTTATTTCTCTTATTTCTTCCTGCACCCATCGTTCTTCGATT
>NW_018397255.1:6999401-7036780 GCF_002168275.2 Theobroma umbraticum | reverse complement strand
TTTTTTTTTTCCATTTTTTCTCTTCTTCCTTGTTGCTCTCTGGTGATGGGCTCTTCTTCTTTTCTTTCTTTTTTCTTCTCTCTTTCCTCCTTGCACTCTGGTGGTGGGCTCTTCTTCTTTTCTTTCTTTTTTTCTCTCTTTCTTCCTTGCTCCCATCACCAGGCTCAAATGGCGCCTCTCTTTCCTTCCCAGAGAGTTCAGGTCGGGGGGCTTTTTGTCATTTTGGTCCACTTTACTTTCCCTCAGTCATGGTAAAGTAACATTCCCTTCAATCCAAAAGGGAATCACCTTCCTTCCCACGGTTGCAATCTGATACCCATGTGAAGCTACATTCCTAACAGCTTCACATACCAAATGGTGCAAAGTCCTTCCCACCAATTAAAATCCCTATAAAGTGATCCACTCTCCATGTACCAAACATCTCCTAATAGTTAGGCTATACTGAACATAAACTGTTGTCCATTTTCTAGTGCTTTAAAGGATTGCATAACTTTCAAGTGGATTAGGTTCAATTCCTATTAAGGAATTTTTTGTGGTTTTGAAATTGATAAAAAGTTTGATAATGGGTCAAATCTAGTTTGTTGTCTAAGATCATACTTATTTTGGTTAAAACCTGCATATTTAATAGGTTATACATCACCATCTAGTTATTCAGCCAGCTCACACTGCCAAATGCGGGCACCTCAATCATCACTAAAATTGGCATTCCTTATGCCACACTTTCAGAGTTAGAATGCCATCCATTTATCACCCAAAACATATTACTATAGTTTTGGGTCACTTTCATTACTGATGGCAGTTCATGACTATTTATATTTTCTTTCAGGCAATCGTAATGGTTCTCCTGTTGTGGAGGGATTTGGATCTTTTGTAATGGGCATATTCAGTACGGAAAGTGATCTAGACTTATCTATCAATTTTAGAGATAATACAGCCAAAATGCCTAAAGAGAAGAAAATTAAGACCCTTCGCAAGCTGGCACAAAAATTATATTCAATTCAAAGTAATTTCCCAACACTCATTTACCCTAATTCCTTTTTTATTTCTGACTTATGATTTGAAATATTAGTTATGCTTTATGTTTTTTCTACTGCATAATTGTTTATATTATTATTATTATTATTATATATCACATGCTTGTAGATGTTTGTATGGGTAATTGATTGCATAAGTTTCTGATAAATGATGACACATGTTGCCATGTGACCAACACAGAAATTTAACTCTTACGAAAAAGCTATTCAATATCAAAAAAAAAAAAAGTTGATATTATTGTTGGTTTGAATATGAGAGGAAGTGAGTAAAGACTCAGGTGCAGCCAACTTCTCTTTACAGTGAGTATGAAAAAAATAAAAAGAAATATACGAGATAATGAAGGTCAAAGTCCTCCAGTTTACTTCTTTCTGACTCTTTTTACAAAGAACAAGGAAGGATGCAAATGATGTTGATATCTGCGCAGCTAGCCATGTCTTTTGAGTTTTGTGCAGAATTACTGCATACATCTGGCACATTTGAAAGTAAGATTGATGCCTGATTTGGCCATGCTGCATTGAAATGGGTTTACTTTCGTGGAACATGTGTATACTAAAGTTGATATTATCGTTGAATATAAGAGGAAGTGAGTAAATACTGAGGCGCTGCTAGAGAGGAAGAAAAAAAGTATTTGATTCTCAATCTAGGTTTAACACTACATTTTGGCTCCATGAGTCTTATTTCTCTAGATTTTAATTGCTTTTTCTTTTTTAAAATAATAGCTAAAAGAATTTAAGTAAAACTGAGTCCTAGGGATAGTTATTGGGCATTTTCTGATGGCATTAGCTGACCTTGGTCCAACTGCTGCTGTGGCTTTTTCAAGTGCTAAATTTACCCTCCTTGTGGCCAGATGGGAAGAAAAGAAGAATGAAGGGAGTTAAAAAAAAAAGAAAAGAAGAAAAGGAAAAAGAAAAATAGAAAGTGAAAAAAAATTATGATTAAAATTAAATCATCATAACAAGTACAATTTATAAGTCCAATTGAAATAACAAAAAAGAAAGAGGGAAGAAAAGGAAAAAGAATGAAAGATAAAAGAAAAAAAAAAAGAAAAAAGGAGCAAAAATGAGTTTTTTATATAATTAATATTTAATACAATGATAAAAAGTTGAAATCATAATAGTAATATTATAAATTTAACTAGTGATAAACATAAAATATGAAAGTTAAATCGCAAAATTTAAGTTTTAGAAATGATCAGAAATAAGATTGGAATTCTAGATTCTTTTTAGGGATAAATCAATATATAGAACGCTTCAGTGTTTGTTGAAGTGGATTTTCAATGATCAAACAAAATGCATTCGTGTTTTTATTTTCAAAAAAAATTTTAATTTAAATTGTTTTTCTTTTTAATAATTTTAGATCTAAACAAAGTTCAACGTAAGTTGTATGAGTTATTAATAACTATTTTTTTGTATATTATATCTTTTAATAACCACTTTTAGTGTTATATGTTTCTAAAAAATCTACAATACATTGTATTTTATTCAACCTTCCATTCATATTGAAAACTTGTTGTTTCCTTATTCAGGCATTTAAATACTGGTAAATGGACATATAATTGTCAACCTCCACTACTTTGGAAGAAAGAAAAATGAGCATTTAGTTTATGATAATTGTTTTATCCTTATATTAGAGATGAAAATTTTTGGTTTTTGGAATTGAAGATGATCATGAAAGATGTTTTATCATCTTTATGTCATGTACTTGAACTGTTCTCATTAGTATGCTTTATTGTTCTAGGGGGAGGTCATGTTAGTGGCATTCAGACTATCATGACTGCTAGGGTGCCGATTGTTAAAGTCATTGATCATGGAACTAGGATTGAATGTGATGTCTCGGTTGAGAATAGGGATGGTATAGTAAAATCCCTGATTATTCGCGCAATTTCTACAATCGATGATAGGTTTCAAAAGCTTAGTTTTTTGGTGAGTCAGTTCAAACTTTTAGCCCATCCTTTGCAGTTTTCAGCTTCATCCACAAAGTGGTTGATACTTTTCTTTTTTCATTCTATGATGTCATTGAAAAAAAAAAATCTTTGCTGCGCCAGCAATTTATTTCAGTTTTCTTTTATGCATTATTGACTATTTTTGCTCCTTTCAAGGGGAAACAGTTCCTTTATTATTATTATTATTGTTATTATTATTATTATTATTATTATTATTTTGTAATTGTTTCTCTAAAAAATGCCCTGTTCTAGTATGTTGTTTTGTTTCCTTTTGATCTGAATTTTAGAGGTAAATAGCACCTTTTTTTGTCGAATTTTCTGCCAAATGTCAAATTAGTCACTAAACTTCAAATTGCAATGATATCACCCCCTCTCCATATATTTTTTCTAGGAGAACAAATGAAACTTGGATTGATCAAGCCTGAATACCTTGTCTAAGTATCTCTTTAGAATTTCTTGAAATTTTTATGATTATCATCATAAACTCTTATGTCAAATACTCTGTGGATTCTTACCACTCCTAGAGATTGTGCCATTTCCTGCCAAATTCTGTAACACAGCAACTGCCGAAAAAGCAGGGGGGGGGGGGGGACTTCAGCATATTACACCTTGGATCTGCATCACTGCAATGCTGATTCATCCAATCAACAATCTCATCCTAGCTCACCAAGAATCCTACTAATCTCACTTTCATGAAGATCTGTTTGCTGTAATTTTGCTGATAAAACTAAACAAACTAATGTTTTTCTTAACTTTTTCCATGGATTCCCAAGGTACTATTAACTACCACTCTTTAATGATTTAATAAACTGTCTGCCTTCTCAAAGAGCAAACTAGAGAATAATCCATTTCTCATAATAGGTTAATTGTGTCGGATAATAATACCAAGCACAACTAACAGTTCTGGTGATCTCAAAACTGTAGATGCTTTTGTCCTTTTTTCTTTAGGTGCATCCTTTTAAGCCATTCTGTCATAGTATGCAGATTCTACACTTGCTTCAAACTGCTGTAGACTTCCAATTACTTATTCTCTTAATTTCCAGCCCCCAAATTGTTAAGGAGAGCAAATAGTGTTCCCATCAACCAGACCTCATCTTTTTTTGATAGAGGAGTTGCTCCATACTTCACAGGATATCCTGCCTGTATCCTCTATGGTCTTAATGACAGTTTTCCACTGCTCCAATAATTTTGAATGCTCACAATCACTGACTGAACAAGCTGCAAGCTCTCACTTGTATGGAAACATTTAGTCCAGCTTGAAATGCTGCTAATTATCTTATCACTTTCAGTGATTGAGATACTGGCTTTTTTTTTTTCTTTTGAATGAAATGTTATGCTATGGGCATCATCTATGGAGAATATAGCATGGTTTATGTATCTGGAGAAATGGGATGAGCTCCCTTTGATCTAGATCATGAAGGACATTGCATTCACCAATGACTTTTTGCAGTTTCCATACCTTGGTAGCTTATCTGGGTGGAGAAGTCTGATCCCTTTGATCTTGATCATTAAGGACATTGCATTTACCAATGACTTTGCAGTGTACCGTGCCTTAGAGCTTATCTGGGTGGAGAAGTTTTGTATAAAACTCAACATCTAGTTCTCTAAGGAATTTCTCTTCTGCTACTTTGATTTGTTGGTTCTCATGTAGGATGACAATTTTACTCTGGCTCTTCTAGCTTTAAATGAATGAGTGAAAAATTAATTATGATTGTTTCATTCTTGTATTCTTCTGATTCCTGCCTTTTTCCTTAGGAAACTCTTGGCGCTAGTAAGCCTGCTGTGTTTTTTGATGCAATCTTTCTCTTTAATGACAAGGCTAGTCGTTGCTAGAAAAGGAATCTTCTATTAGCTGTTGAACCATGTCAAGCTTTTTGCCTGATTAATTTGTTATTAGCCATTGAACCACATCAAGCTTCTTGTTTCACGTTATATGATCAGATTTCAACTTTTTGACTGGGCCAAACATAGGCCATCCTCTACATAGTATAAAACTTCCAAGTTCCAAACATGCTGTGTTAAATTAAGAAACTGCTAATATGCACCCATTAGTTAGAAAATCTAAGTACTTTCAAGTTGTAGCTATAACTTCAAATATAGTGACTGCAATAGGATTTCTTTCTCCTCTCTAAACCTGTTGACCCCTTTTTTCAATGTAAAGGATCATGTGAACTGTTTTTAATCTCTCAATGTTAATCTTTGATATCAAGCTGAAGTGAGATCCAAACGAGCATGAAAGGATACATCTCATATCATGTCTGGTCATTTGTGATTATTAATAAGAAAGTGACTAAATATTTGAACAAGAACTGGGTGAGAAAGAGGGATTATTTATTCTGTTAAATTAAAACTGTATGTGCACACTATGAGTCTTAATGATGCATGAAGAATTGTCTATTTGTTAACAAAGACTGATGACAGGGTAGCATTTAATTGCTAATTCAAATTACAGGATTGAAACTGCTAAAATTGAGTGAAAATTAAAACAGGAATGTTGCTGTTTCCTTAAAATTTATGTAGTTTGTTGAAGCTTATTAGAATTCCTAGTTACATAGTAGTGGGGCATATTTAAATAAACGTTTTGTTGTGACTATAAACTTTCGTATTAGTGTGGAAGAACAACATAATTTTTCGTAATGGAGCATTGAAAATGGATAAAATAGTGAAAAGAAAATTGTCTTTTGGGCATTTGTAACAGAGACATAATGCCATGGGCAATTTTCCCGTTTGAAGTTTCAAAAGATAAATGTAATGTATGATGCTATTTGTACATGGAAGCATTATGAGAAGTGATATGTGGCTTTGAGCGACAAGATTTTCTGAAAAATCACTTCTGAAATTATTGATCATGTGGAGTCGGAGTAACATCTTGGTTAGTTTCACGTTCATTTCCCCTGAACTATTAAATTTATTTCTCTAGGATTTGTAAAATAGAGGAATTATTGAACTCGTCATAGAGCGTGTGGGCAGAAAATGTATAATTTATTCTTTTTCCTTGTGCAGGTGAAAGCTTGGGCCAAAGCACATGATATTAACAGTTCCAAAGAACGAACTCTGAACTCTTTATCATTAATTTCATTGGTTGCCTTTCATTTGCAGGTACTCAACCTTTTCAGATTTGCTGTCAATGCACTGTTTTCTTCCTAGTAAACAAAAATTGTCTATCTGATTAAATAATAGAACTTTAAGTCTTTTACCGTCAATGATATAATGATCAAAGGAACATTTCGAGTTTTGCATATCTAAAGTGGCAACAGGCTAAATGCATGGCTATCAATGATTTTACCCCAAAAGGGCAAGCTAGGTGTTAACAGTTGTGTTTCTTGGATCCACATATACATCAAATCCTTTTTCATAAACTTCTGAGGGGAAGGGTATGTGGCAAGTGTTAAAATTTTGTTTCATAACAAAATGAGCTTCGTTTTGGCTCATTTTTATTCTCATTGTGGATGCTAATTTTCAGAGACAGAAAGTGTTCTATATCATCTTACTTTCTCTATATCTACTCAAAGACCTGGAGCCTTATACTTGACATGGTACCAAAGCCCAGGTTACTTGTTTCCTTGCTTCTTGTCTGTCATCTTGTACCTTTTATTTGTTGTTCACATGTTGAACCTATTTATTTTAGTTGTTAGTATTGGGCCTGCACGTCAGAAAGTGAGTGAAATGATGTTATTCCACATTTTAAGTTTGAGTTTGTTATGGTCATGTGTCCAAGTTGGGCCTTCGCACATATGACTGATTGGTTTGATGTTGAATGTTCAACATGTGAGACTTGGTTTTTATCCTGAGCGGTTAGTAATGCCAAGACAAGAGGGTGACTGGTAAATAATGGGAAATCAAAACCCTCCATTTTTTACGGCACCCTGTCTTGCTCACTACTGGTGGGATTTTCTTTGTCTCTTGGTGGAAGGTCTATGTGGTCCCTAGTGCTTCTGGCTTCTAAATTGGTGGCTCAGTCATGAGAATAAAGAATTTATTACAACAAATCAAAACCAAAATTAGTAGATTCCTAGTTTACTTGAATGCAATCAGATGTTTTATCTCAAGCAGAACTTGGGAGCTAAAACAAAATGCTGTAGATATTAGTGTATATAACTAGGCAAACATGGGAATATTTGGCGGATTCTTAGTTTTTGCTCCTCATAATGGAACAATATATGACCATAATGTCTCTTCTCAAGCCAAGGCGCCATATATTGCACCTGCCTCTTTCTTTTTTTGGTTTTTGTTAAAACCAGAAGTAAGAATTAGATACTGTATTTCTTTCTAATATATTTCTCTTTTTTTTTTCTTTTTCCTTATCAATTTTTGGTTTTGCAGACTCGGAATCCTCCTATATTACCCCCATTTTCTGCTTTATTAAAAGGTGATCACCTGGCAAATTTTATATATGAGAATTATCTTACTTCTTAGGTTGTAGGTGCGGTATATAATCCGTATCATAGACTAAAATTTCCTTCTCTTTTGGAAGACAGTATTTTGTTTAGTCAAAAACACTTTGCAATCTTTTATTGTGGGAACCTCTATGTTCTTGTATTACTAGTGGCAAATTTTGGGCTCTCATATTTTTGCATTATTTTCTTGTTTTTGATGTGACATTGGTTTCAAGTTATTGTTCAATAAAAGCAGGGAGTGAACTGGCTGTAAAGGTTCAAACTCTTGAATTAGGAGTACGCTGAAACTACCTGGATAATATCACTATAATATCGTTTGATCATATGTACAAAGGTTTATTGCAATTTTTAACATTATTAAGCAGTTAGGATTGTGGTGTTTTGGGAGTGTGGATTTGAAAAAAATTGTTATATCAACCCAATGAAACTTGGTTACATCATATGATATATATGCAGGCCTAGCATATATTAGCATTTGCGCATTTGGTTTTTTGCCCATTCAGTTGGGTTTGTAGTCATCTTTCTTCCCCTCCTATTCTCTCTTTTTGACATGCACAAAGATAGGTAATTCGTTGTAATGGATATGTCTATGCTATTTAGTTGTTATGGTTAAGCTGTTGCCTCCAACTTATCAAGAGATAACATATTCGTTAGAATAACAAGAACTTGAATGCAGGAAATAGTTAAAAGTTCAGGAACTATTGAAAAAAAAATGCCTAAGTAGAATAGAATAGCAAGTAGAATTCACTTGTCAACTCAACTAAATTAGCTCTGAGAAATGGTGGAAGCTGGAATTATTCATCTCTTAATCACGTCAAAGAAAGAAAAAATCTCACCTGAAAAAGGCAAGCTTTACAAAGCAATAAGAGAATGGTGGAAGCCTGGGTGTGGTGTGTTTGATAAACCGTTGAAAATTAAAAATTTCAATGATTTAATTTTTTCAATGCATTGATAATTCATTTTTAGAAACCACTTAATGGAAGATTTTCAATGAAAAATCTTAAGTAGTTAAAAGCTAGTCAATGTATTCATCAATTTTATTTAGGAAAATTTTGTTATTTAATTATATTAATTTCTTTCCTTTTAACCATTTATTCTTTCCTTTTTCAACTTTTATTGATTTAAAATACTTATAAAATCATCTCTCTCTTTCACAAAATAATTCAATAAAAAATCTATTCAACATTTAATTTACAGTAGCAGACCAAAAAACTTTTATATCATAAATTCAGTACTTAGATTTTGCAAATTTATAAATTCAGTATTTGATTTTTCAGTTTATCAAACAGTAAGTTAGCCAATATGTTGTTCTGTAGTATGAGTCGATAGTTACTCGTGTTTGGGTCGTAGTCACTGCTTGCTGTTTGGTTAACTGGAATAAGATTCTGAAGTATCTTATAAGCCCTTTCCATTTTAAGTATGTAGTTGTTTATAACCTCATAATTATTATTTGTATGTGCTTGCATGTATATACTGGCAGGTGAGATGAATCTTTTTCCACTACTGCCGAAGATATATGTTGTCCTATACTAGTTGCTGCACTTGTGAATAATTTTCAACACTTATTCTCTTACTATTTGACCTGTTTACTGACTTCTCTTGTAGTTTATTTTCCTTGACCTCATGCATTATTCTGTCATTATATGTAGCAATAACATTGCAAGTTAATTATATTTGTTGGCTTTCTTGTTGCTTTGATTTTTAACTGGCCTTGGGAATGCTCCAGATGGAAGTGATCCTGCAGCTGTAATGAAAATGGTCCAAATTTACTTGAACTATGGTAAAAGGAATACAGAATCCTTGGCTGAGCTTTATGTTACTCTATTGATTAAGGTAAGGGCCATTTTAAGTTAGAAGATTTGCAAGTCAGGATTGAAAGGAAAAGCTTTCTAGTCTGCCACGTATATTATAACGGCATTTGTCCTTCACATGACACAAGATTTTTCCATTTCTCATAATGAATAGTGAGGGATTTAGCATTTCTTACCACTGCTGCAGCTTGCTTCAGTTGAAAAACTTTGGCAGAAAGGGCTTTGTGTTAGCTTGTGTGAAGGATCTTGGATATCTAAAGCTTGGGGTTCTGGGATTTGCTCTATGAGTGTAGGTCTTTATTTTTTTGACTTTGTTTTATGGATATGATGTTCTGTTAGTTCTGTAAATTTGTTGAAATGTATAATAACTATTTATTTATGGCAGGTTGAGGATTTCACAGTTCAATCTCAAAATGTTGCTAGGGCAGTTGGAACAGAAGGATTTGGAAAAATACATGGCTGCATCTGCCGTTCACTTCTCTACCTGAAGGCTTTTTCAAATGGCCAGATGCAGGGAACTAAGCTAAAAGAACTTCTATTCAGTAGAGATACATTGTGCAGTGTAGGCGATAGTGTTGCTTCAAATCTGGATAAAAGTACAACTAAGCTTTCTGTTCCCAATGATTCTAATCAAAGAAAGAGGATGAAATTAACAGAAAACCTAGGAGCAGAAAATCAAAGTAAAACTGAGCTTGTTGTTCATCATGGAACTCATCAAACAAAGAAGAGACGTTTTACAGGAGATCTGGATAAATCAAAAGGGGCAAAGCGAGGGAAAGGACCACAGCTTTCGGACAGGATGGTAGGAGTGCAGTTCATGGAAGGTGGTCGGAGAGAATGGAATAATTTTGGTGAAAATAGGGGTCGTTTAACCACTCATTTTGCTGCAGAAGTTCCTCATCTTAATCCTCTTTCTCATAGCTTAGATAGCTTGAGATGCCATGGTCCAGTCATGCTTCCTTCTTCTGCCCCAAACTTTACAAGTTTTCAAGGGATTGCACCACCTCTTGTTCCCCTGTTGAATTCTCTAGTTCTAAATGTGTCACAAGGGATTGCACCACCTCTTGCTCCCCTGTTGAATTCTCTAGGTCTAAATGTGTCACATTTTATGAACACCCCTGCTCCAATGCCACATATTGGACCAATTCATGGGCAACATGCTCAGCACCAGCAACACACGTTGCCATGGAGACCGAGGATGTAGGTTGTGTCCATCACTAGAAATCGAGTAAGTCTCCCTCCATAAGCTAGGTTACATGTAAATGCTTTTGAGACCATTGACTTGCAGTTAAAACTCCAGTTTGTTATAATTTTTAGAAGTCTTTTATTCCTAAATGCTCAAGATATTCTGTGTTTTCTTTTAACGAACAAAACAATTTCTGGTTTTGGAAGTTCAAAGTTCTCTTTTAGATTTGTACAAATTTTTGTTTGATCTTGCCATTCCCCCCCTAGGCCCCAAACCTTCTTACCTGCCATTTGTTTCACCCATTTTCCTTTTATCTTTGAAAGATTCGCTGTGCTGACATGACGGTGTTGAGGGTTGAAAACCAAGTGATGTGGAATAAGGGTGTTTTTTTTTTCTGTTTCTGATATTAGGTCTAAGTGCATGATCTGCTATACAATTGATGAAACTATTAACAATTTAATGTAGCATCAGAATCAGCAATTTATGTAACATGAAGTTCATTAGTAGCTAATTTGATGCAATTATCTCGTGAGGAATCAACAATGGCTCCTGTGTTGAGTGATTGAGACAAAGACCCAGTTATTGGCTACCTTTCAACTTGAGATCACGTTTTCTTGGGTTACCTCTTGGTTAAAAACTTTGTAATCTCATCTGTTTCAGCAACCTGTATTCAGGCTAGCTTTTGGATTTAGATTTCAAGATTCAAAGTGCATTTTGTGGCAATAGTTTTAAAGATAGATTTGGATTTGGATAAAATCTATTAAAAATTTTACAAGATTGATGTTTGGATTTGGTTTCTTTTTTATTATTTCTTACTTTGCCAGATTTTTTCATTCTATTTCATGAATTTTGCCAAGTTGAATGGTGATTGATGTGTTGAGCTTGTATTGACTGCCAGATCACTTCACTTCATTGACAAGTTTGGGCTTTCAAACGATGGCTTGAGCTTTGTTTGTTTAATTGAATGCCCAATTAAACTCAAGCCGTGCTCCGTACAAGGTAAAGTTTTGGGCTGTTCCAGAACAGTTCGGCTGGGTTTACATTCTTACAGTTGTCCAAAAAGAAGTACAAAACCAGCAGCAATTCAACATATACTCTCATATGTTCGAACAAAGAATAGCAGGTAGGATTACCTCCCTGTCTCACAACAAATTTTAGGGGGTGGACTTAATAGGGCGACATAAACTGTATTGCTACTAGCTAGAGGGTGAAAACATGATTCACAAGTTTACTACTCTAAACCTAGGGGGCACGCACTAGGCTTCATGAATATTCTTTTTCATTCATGATTAAGGGCAGTTCGGGCTTCGACCAGGACCACCAAAGTAAAAGTAGCTGCCCCAATTGCCACCCTTCCCAATTTGTACATCATAGCAGGCGGATTGCTCAGTGAAAGTGCCAATGCCTTTAGGAGCCCTGAGATTGTTGGATCCATCAACAGTTTGAATATTCTTAAAGTAACTAGCTTTCCCAAAACCTTCTTTGGGGAAATGGCCACTACCCATTTGTGTGGAAGTATGCTGTCCATCAGATCCTGAGTTCACAACCTCTCCTCCCCACTCAATCATAGAAGCACTGTCAGCCAGGTAGGAAAACAGGAAGGCTGGCCAATAACCCATCACATAGTTGTTACCAAATTGCATCCACCAGTTCCCTTCCTTCGGATCCTGCCGCATTTTTCACCCAATTGTGCACAAATTTAGAATCATTTTGGAGGTCAAAATTGGTTGGGGATAAAGACATGGAAACATAATGCATGGATGCAAGATCAATATGAACACAAGTAGTACGTTATATAGGGTAATGCTATTTTGTCAAACAAACTACTTACAAATGAAGTGGAGGTAATAAATAGCAAATTTATGAGCATTTATTTATTGTGAGTACATCGAACTGTCTGCATACTTCCAGCATTTCTTTGTCTTATTATGAAGTTTGTCAATGGGTTGTGTATGATTTCCTTTTTCCTTTTTCATTTCCTCCAACTGCTTTTTGAAGGTTTTTCGTTTTGGGAAGTTATTTCAATTAAGAATTCGCTTCTTTTTGTATAATGGCTTCTTACTTCTTACCTTCCACAGAAGTATACTTATATCATATTGGGAACCCTGATATTTAGAAATAGGGTAGATGCTAGCACCCATCGCTATTTCATTGTTGATTTGAATGAAGCCCGAGCAGAGGAGATTATAGCAACCAGTGGCTTGATATGCATCACTCTGTTTTAGTAATTGCCCAAAAAAGAAAAAAGAAAACAGGGTTAGACAACAGACAGCAGTTAAATAAGCTTCATTAAAGGATTCGTGAATAGTAACATTGGGTCTCACAGTCCAATAAGTGAAGAGTCTAGTGTTGTTATCTCCGTACAAATCTGGGCTGACCTATTTATTTAGACACAAGACACAGGCGAATGAGTTAAACATTTGGATCTAAGACCGGTTCTCATTCAAGAAATAAAGGGAAACAGCTGTTTTAGGTACCTGCCAACCTGCTTCAATGCTGTTTAGATCTTCGCCAAAAGAACCTCCCAAGATCCAGATTTGGGACAAGCTGAATTCATTAGATTGCTGTATTTTGGGTTCCCAAACGTTCATGGTTGCCTTAGCTCCATAATACTTATCTCCATCCACGTAAGCTATTGCATGCTAGAGGCCCCGGAACAGAGAGGAAAAAGAACATATATAGCACATATCAATTGAAGATTACCAGTTCAATTCTGTGTGTGTGTGTGTGTGTGTGTGTTGGGATTGATCAAATGCTTATAAATAATACTACCTGATGGCCACTTTGACTGATGAGGTCAGGATCTGCAGACTTTGGTTGAGGGACGCTTCTGTGCTTCTTCCTACCAAATGCTTTGATAGAGCTTGCTCTTAACAAATCATCTTCTTTAGTTCTTCTTACGGGAATGGTACCTTGTGGGCACCTTCCATTCAAGTGCCACATCTGGGTAATGGTCCTTGATCCTTTCTTCATCCCTGAAGAAACCTTGTTTTGACCAAAAACACCTTCCGGGTGAAAATTTGGTGTCATCTGTACTAACAGAAATAGACCACCTTTAGAAGACTATGCAAGAAATCTTTTAAAGTAAACTTCATATGACAATATGGTGTTCTAAAAGAGGAGTAATCCACCTGAATTGTGTGGTTTTTGAGTAAAGGGTGAGCAAAAGCTGGTTGATGGGTGATTTTGATGCAGTCGATTATATCCCCGTCTGGGCTCTGTTCAAGGCACGCACATGAAGCAGCGGATTAATAAATAGGAATAATTTAGTAATGTAGTTTACGCCTGAAATTGCACTCTAGTAGCAGTTCACAACCATTTAGTCATACTAATTTAAGGGCAGGCACAAGCAAGGAAGTGGCATGGAAGAGAAACCAAATGATCAATAGAAGAAATCAAGAGGGGTACCCCGACCAACTGAATTCAAATACTACATCAAAAGACGTATGATTTAGAGTATACATATACATCGGAGCAACCAGAATTCTGACCTTGATAGATTTGACAGCTGGTTTGTTCAGGAGGTTCAATTGGGTTTGAACCTGCAGATTTTGGGTAGATGGGCGGCTTCTGCCAGCGCTAATGGAAGTCATCTGTATAAAGAAAACCTCCAATATGCACAACAAGACCAAGAGCTTCCTCTTCCCACCACTCAGTAAACCCTGCGTCCCCATAGTCATCAGTGGTCAACTCCAGCTAACCCACACAAAAGAGAAGGCTTGAGTACTTCCAGGCTCCAGCTAGTACCTAGCTAGAGGTTTGTTTAAGGCAAGAAGGAATGAAATAAAAAGTTTGGAATTGGGATGAGCTTGTTTTTGCTCTAGTTTGTCCTGCGCCACCCCTCCACCAACCTTTCACTATTATAAAACAAACGACGAATCTTATTGAGAATGAGGGTCCTATTTTTCCCGCTAGAATCCAACCCAACCGCCGACGCCTCTCCCTTTTTGCATCCACCACTAGTGGCGTTTGCTTAAAAAGAAGAGGTGAAATGAGGAAGATAAATTAACAAGAGACCACTATTCCTTTTGTTGTTAGGAACTACAGAAAGAAAGAAGGCA
Organism: Theobroma umbraticum; assembly: GCF_002168275.2. Classification (NCBI taxonomy): domain Eukaryota; kingdom Viridiplantae; phylum Streptophyta; class Magnoliopsida; order Malvales; family Malvaceae; genus Theobroma; species Theobroma umbraticum. Next base: position 7,022,348 of record NW_018397255.1, on the reverse strand, counting down.
CACATGATCGATTTAATAATCTTCCTTTTTACTAAGTCCCTATCTTGGTCTTCCACTACTAATAGTGATCACTGGTGTGCATAAGGCTTGCTTTGTCCGCATTCGAAACCAGACAAAAAGTTTGGCAAAGTGACATACACTTGTCCTTTCTAATTCACGTGAATCTACAATTAATATTCCTCTTCTCTCCTTCTAAATTTTAAACCTACTAGTCACCATAGCATAGCTTAGCATTCAGAGTAGACAAAAGATATTGAACTTTTCATAACCCTTGATGGTATATCCATTGAATTTTTTTGAATTGCAGGCCGACGAATATCATCTTTGTCCTCATTTATTGAAGATAAGTTCATGCATGTGAGCATTTGGATGCCAGGGTGGTTACCTTTATTTTTGAATTTAAAACAGAAACCCTACTCTGTTTAGGACATTTTACTCAGAAAATAACCCAAAGGGAGGCATAGCTTACTGGGTGTGTTTCTGAACCTTGTTCAACCAATGACAAGGATGTCTCAAGGATCCATGACAACCCGTACGACACCAACCCAATGACACGAACAAGCCACTTACCTCAATTATAGCCACTGGAATTCCATGCACAAAGTGGAGCCCTTGGTGCGGCCTGCACACACAATTTGAAGTGCACCACTAAGTGCTTTATTTACTGGCTTTAACCCTTTAACTAATTTTGTTGGCAAGATCATTGGACACTTAACTATACTAAGATCAACTCAAGCATCATTTCATATCTTTTTCAACATTATTCAAATGAATACTTAAAAAGATCAAATATGGTATTAATCAAAGATGAGATTTTCTGTGAAAGAAAAGGACATTGGATCTAACTCAGGCAGAAATAGTGGTAAAGGTCTAAGGACACAGGTCTGGTAATACTCTCAAGCAGCAAGCTGCCAGAGAGATAAAAGCAAAAATGGGGCAAAGGCATTTAGTGCTACTTGTCATTATGCTACTGCATATAGACAAAAGCATTGCACCCGCCCCCTCTTCCTTTCCCTCCTGTGTTGGATCTTCATATCTTCTGCACTATGCAGATGAAAGTGGTGATATGCCATATGATACTGTTGTGGATAAAGCAAACTTTGAGAAGCAAAACAACAGGGTGCAGTCACGGTTTTTGTCTTTGGGAAATATATAAAAAGAAAACAATATAATAAAAAGGCATGTCAATTTCAAATAGAAAAGTCATTCTGAGTTAACGCCCACAAGAAATTATTAAATAAATTAATAGAATTAGTATTTCCACCAACCAACTCATAAGCCATAAAGAAATAATAAATAAATACTAATTATCAATAATTTCAGTGAATGTCCAACTACCGATCTTGCTATGGGCAGATTTGATTCCTATTTTTAGCTTTTTCTGTGGACTTAAATTATAAGAATTGAGAATTAATAAACAATAAAATTAAAATACCTTATCCTTATACATAATGCTAAAATTTTTTATTGGTTAAAATATGGATATAAGTAAATTCCATGTGTCGATTTGAGACAATTATATGGACTATGTATAACTTTTAAATTTATATAAATATTTATTATTTTTTAAAAAATATTTAATTTTAATTTTTTATCTAAAAAATTAAATTCTATAGTTGACATTGATTCACAATCAATAAACAAGAAAATCAATTGATTTTATCATAATTTGAAAAAGTAATTATAGGAAGGGCTTATGTTTGATGTATTATCGGTGTCTAATATTTATGTATTATCACTTAATCACAAAGTGTCATCTTATAAAGATGTAAAAATAAAAATTTAAAAATTATTCAAAATAAATATCTTTAAAATTATGAGTATTAATTTTTGAAGATTAAATTTTTTTTCAACTTATTAATTAATAAGATGACAATATATAAAATTTATACATTGAAAATATATCAAATGTAAATTCTTATAAAATACCAAAATCAGTGGAAATGTTCAAATATGAGGCTGGCTTGTGACTTAGGAGAAGCCCAAGAAGCGAAGTCGGGCGGTCCACGCACTAGGAAGGGTCAAAAAGCAGCAATCAATGGGCCTAAGCCCAAAGTAATATTAACTACTTAACTTTTCGTCCATCAAACCGACTCTCCCTACTCCTTGTTGAGAAAAGAGTACAACGAGGACGTTGCAACTCGTCACTGGCAGAACCATCGGGAAAACAAGATGTGGAGAAACTCCCTAAGAAAAACCAAATTCATGAGTGGAGAGCTAGAATTCTTACTGTGGAGAAGAGGTTTAAGTTCGTCAGGCTCGGGAGAGCCCACCAGGAGATTTGCTGCGGTGTGGGGGAATGGGGATTATGGGCGGTTGGGTGTTGGAACTTTGGACTCTCAATGGAGACCTAAGCCTATCCATTGCTCTTCCTTTCAGGACCAAAGCCTCAAGTCCGTTGCCTGCGGTGGCGCCCATACTCTCTTCTTAACAGGTTCTTTTTTTTTTTTTTGAATTATATCCCGCTCTTTGGATAGTTACTTCAATTTGTGATTAATTGTGTTTTCGATCACTCACGAGTTAATATCTTTCTACTTTGACAGAAAGTGGGAGGGTTTATGCCACTGGTCTCAATGATTTTGGACAGCTAGGTTCGTCAGACTCTATGAATTACACTCCAGTAAGATTATTCCATCTTTTATTCTAGTTTATTTGTTTGTGCGATCATGAGAATGATTTTTTTCCCCAATGAATTTAGGTTGTAGAATCATGTGATTAATTGCTTAACAGAGTAACTCATAAGCAGAAAGATAGGGCATTTAGAATTTTGTTATTGTTATTGCCTATGAAAAATTGAACTTGAAATGCTGGTCATTTATCAGAAGCAAGACCCTGTCAGAGCTCTTCGCTCAGGTTTGAAATGAATAACAGAATATGGATTTTGGCTGCCTATGAATTTTTGTTGCAGAATAATAATTGTAAAGTATTTATAGAACAAGTGAAATATTGGAATGCACTAGATTTCAAACGTTTCTATGATGCCTGTCAATATAGAATGTAATAGTTGTAACTTTTGAAGGTTTTTTGTTTAATTTATTAACTTGCTTTATTCTTTTAGGAGCCAATTGAAGTTTCAGGACTTACAAAGGAAATTGTGCAAATTTCTGCTGGTTATCATCACTCTTGTGCTATTACAGGTATTGTGTCTTGCATAATATTCTAATAGAGTTGCGCTTGTGCACACATATACACATTGATAGGTAGGCACATACGTGCACACTTTATCACCTACTGTTTGCATGAAGGTGAGGATTTTGTGTCTCATCATTTCTGTATGAAACATCTCATTCTACAATAATTTACCAAATAATACATAGATGAGATGCATTCACATGTGGCTCTCTAGACATACACATACATAATCCTAACGTTGCATCTTTTGGCAATATTTTTTTTTCATTTTATTCCTCTCTCTGACTGCCCAATTCTTTTTTATTTTTTTTTAATTTTGGTTTTAAAGCATTCATGTGTAGTTTGCATTAAAAGGTCATTGTGTTATGTTGTTGCTACTGACTTGATCTTCTGAATTCTTTTTTAACAACTTGGATATGATCTGTAGTGGATGGGGAGCTTTACATGTGGGGGAAGAACTCAAGTGGACAGCTTGGACTTGGAAAAAGTAATTGCTAAATGTGCTCCTTTTTAATTTTTTATTTTGGGAATACTTATGTTATTTAAGTTACATTGTTATGTTTGCCTACTTGTCATTCTTTTATTTTGATGTTTGAAAGCATTGTTGCATAATAAGCATTTTCTCACTTGTTTCCATTGGATGGTATATTATTCTTACAGAGGCTGCAAAAGTGGTTCATGTTCCAACCAAAGTAGAATGCTTGAGTGGGCTTACAATTAAGACAGCAGCTTTGGGTTCAGAGCACACTGTTGCTGTTACTGGTTTGAAACTGGAAAAGCCTTGCAACAAATAATTCTATTTTCTACAATTGCTGTTTTGTAGATGCTTTTGACAGAGTATGCATGCTAGGGAGTAAAACTTGTATTTCATTTTCCATCTTCTTCACCAGATGGAGGTGAGGCCTTAAGTTGGGGAGGAGTAGCATCTGGAAGACTTGGTCATGGCCTTGAGCCAAGCATTTTTGGGTTCTTAACAAGCACCAGGTTGCATTTTATGTTTCCATTATTATCAGCTCATATAACAAAGCCTTTGACATATTTTTTCTTTTTCTCCTTTTCCCTTAATTATTTGAAAAATTGATACATAAATGTTTTTATAAATGCAGAAGTGAAAAGGATAGTATTTGTCTGTTGAAGTATTTGAGCTATAATCCTTGAGTGATAAAGATAAAATAGCGTCAGCCATTTTTTTATTTTTAACTAGAACGAGGTTTTATTAATTATTAATTTTATTTTACTTCAACTTTTTATGTTTCCATGATCATTCAATGATATAACAAACTCTTCAACTTATCCTTTCCTTCTCCTCTTTTCTTTTAAGTAGCTGTGACTCATGCACAATTATTCCTATAAAGCAGATGAGTATTACATGCTAATATTTGTTGTGTAGTGTAACCAAATCTGTGTGGATATCTATATGTGTGTTTGTCAAGTTTGGCTGGGGGATTGGGGGGGATGGGAGATGAATTAAAGCAAAGCAAAATACTTATAATTTTTCTTCACAGCTTGGATTCTCCGGAGTGGTCCAGGTGCATTTTCCTTTGGTTGTACCTTGAACTTCTGTCCATGAATTATGTCTCTTGAAACCTCATTGTAGACCACTTAGGTATTTTAGAGAAGGGAAGGGAAAGGATCCCATTTGGTAGGCATGTTGAAGGCAAAAACAGAAATAAATATTGGTGAATGGTTGTTGTTACAAAGGCCTATGCAACCATTTTAGATTGCATATCACCTGTTTAATCAGTTGGAGATTTGAGTACTGCTGCTCTTCTCTTGTAGATAGACAGAGACAAGAACATGTTTTTGTGGGGCTATGACAAACATATTAAAATTTGAGACGACTTAGTGAAAATATAAGAAGGAAAAACACGTGGGCTTTTGCAACGTCTCAAGTTGCTTGCGTTGTGGCCAATGTGTGGAAACTTTGAGTATATGAGAATGAGATGTCTCCAAGGAGTGTTATGTTGTATTGGTGTTTGATATGGACACAGCCACATTATTTTTCTTCTGCCTTGATATAGCTTACTGTGTGTTTCTTTTTCCTTTTCTTTCTTTTTTTGTATTTTTTTTATTTTTTTCCTTTTCCCTCTTTTTTCGTGTTTTTGTTTTCTTTTTGTTGTTCTTTTGGAAATTGGATTTTTATAGTTTTTTTTTTCTGTTCTGCTTTCATCTTGAGCTCTCTGTTTTCTCACAGTAATATTTTAAGTATATACATAGATTTATTTATGTTTTTTGCAGTGAATATACACCGAGGCTTATAAAGAAATTAGAGGGTATCAAGGTAATTTGTATTTGTTAACTTTGAACTTTTTATTGTGTAACTATCATTGAGATGGATGTGTCAATTTCTCATCACTTATTATGGTTATTTGGGTTCATTATTGATTCTTGTGTTAGGTTACAAGAGTTGCAGCTGGGTTGCTGCATTCAGCATGCATTGATGGTAATTTGAAATGATTCCTTTTATGGTTAATCTTTTTCTATGACCTCATTCCTGGACATATTCCAAACTTTTGTTTTTAGATCTTTAATTTGTCTAGGTATTGCAGAAAATGGGTCTTTATTCATATTTGGCGAGAAAGTGGTAACTGATCTTGTAAGTACTAAAAATGGTGCAAGTTTTAAACGTCGCAGTTCATGATTCTGATCATATGGCATCTTGTGTGTGATGTTCTCTTAATGAAATATTTTAGGGCTTTGGAGGGGCCAAGAATGCAACAATGCCATCCATGATCAGCGCATTGCCATATTCAGAAGCAGTGGCATGTGGTGGCTACCACACGTGTGTTGTAACAAGTAATTCTCTATCTTCACTATTATATATTTTTGCTTGTTTTTATTTAGGATAAATGGCATAAAGGAGATAATAGATTGGAGGTGTCCATCAGCTGGTAATAAAAAGGAGTCCTATTGTATAAAGATGTTTCATGCCTTTTGTACAGCTTCTTCACCATTGCAGTCCTATCTTTATATTATCTACACCTAAAATCTTGAAGTCATCTTTCTCACAATCTATCCTTAATTGATGCAACGTTTTACCTTCCTACTAGTTGCTTTGTTTCTTATTCTAACTATTAGGTCAAATTTCCCACCAATCTTAATATTTTTGTTCTAGCTGCAGTTGCTTTTTTGACATGCTGTTTCTCAATTAACCCTCTTTTATTTTTCATATGGGAAAAATTAACTTTCATTTAGTACCTGAAGAAATTAAGAAAGAAAGCCCTAAGCTTCACACCAATAGCAATCGTTGTCCTTATGGCTTAATCAAATGATTTTATTATTCCTAACCAATTTGACAATGTGGAAGACAAGAACGATCGCTTGTTATCAATCTTGATGGTTTCAAGGAAAAGATGAAGTTGAATCATGTGTCAAATCTTTCATCATCAAATAAACTATTCTTGAACTCGAGATTGCCTTGACTACAACACTTCATTGGAAGTTGATTTTTCTCGAACATGGGGAGTGTGATATATGTGGAGGATATACACTACTTAGGTGTTAATGTTATTGTTTTTTGTATATTTTATGGTCTCAACTGTCATTTTTATATCTAATTATTTTCTTTTACTTTTAAACAGTTTAAGTTACTTGTATAAAATATTGTTGCTTTCTTACTAACTATTGGGGTTAGAGGGTAGTTTGTAAATACTATTGAGTTGGGATAGCTTTTGGAGTATTGGAAATTAGTAAGTGTTTTCTCCCTTTGTTTCGTCCTTTAACCTCTGCTCTGTCTTCTTTCTTTTTACTTCTTTCTTTTCCCTCTTTCCCTACTCCATATCTCACTCTCGTGCTGCACCAAAAGTAAAATTAATAACCTTCAAACCTGGATCGTGATAGAGTGGCTACGGGTGTGAGAGCAAGTTGTCTTAGAGAAGTTTTGTTGCCCCTTTTTTAAGGAAACATCAATATAACTTGGAGGACCGATTTTAATCTTTAACCTATTGATGTTGAAATGGGATTGGCTTTCCTTGCACTGACCAGAGTTACAACTGTATGCTATCCTAGCTTTGTCCATTATGTTGTAGCTCATTTAAGTGTTTTGTACTAAGAAATGTTTCTATTTTTTTTATTTGAGATCTATGTGCCAAATTTATATATTTCAGATGATTTATAAGTGATGTGCGAAGCGTCCTGAAATTTGATATATTTAATATTTCCGGTAGGGGAAAGAAATTAGCGAAAAGTTTAGTGCTGTATTTCCTCTTTTGCTCCTCATCTACCCATCCTGTCCATTCTTTAGCGAGTAAAAAATTCTTTTGTGCTTGCAATTATGTGTCTAAATCTAATCCGAGTTTTGTTTCTTCTTATCATTTTTTTCATAGGAGGTGGGGAACTTTACACTTGGGGCTCAAATGAGAATGGTTGCCTTGGTATCGGGTATTCCAATTGAGACTTCATTTTGAAATCTTAGCTTGAGAAATTGATTTTTCATCTTCTTGAATTTTACATTTTGAATTGTTCTGATATCTTTAAAATTGGTCTATCTTTTGTTTCGGCAGTTCTACAGATGCTTTTCATTTACCAGAAAGAGTTCAAGGTCCTTTTCTGAAATCTCCTGTTTGCAAGGTTTGTGCTTCTGTTTGGTTGAACATTGAAACTGTCTCATTGCTATATCAGTCAGATTTGGTCAATCATAATAGAACCAGGGGTAATGTTATTTAAATCAATTGATTCTGTTGCTCTTCATTCTCAATTGGAAGAAAGGCAGATGAGAGTGAAGCAAAAAGATGAAAAAAATAGTCACAAAAGCAACAACGCTCCAAGCTCCCTGTGCTGATGCCTGGATCTTATGGTTACATTCTTGCATATGCTTCAAACTTTACGTTTTCTGACAAATGGGCATCCACAGGTCTCTTGTGGTTGGAAGCATACAGCAGCAATTTCAGGTAAGAACTTAATGTGGAATCACAAACTAAATAAATGATACTTTCATGTCTATCTCTCCTTAGAATTATTAATACAGAAACAGAGATAAGCTTCTAATGACTTCAGTTTTTTTTTAATTTATATATTTATATCTGTTATTATATGTTTGGCATTGGTTAGACATTTCAAAATAAAAAATTTGGAGAAGAGTTAGCTCAATATTAATTTCTAGTCACATAGGAACTTCAAAAAAGTCTTAGGCCTTGAATAGGAAACTAACTGGCAAAGAAAAATTAATTACATAAGAAGACATAATATAATATTCCAGGACTCAACATCTGCAGTTTCCAGCACTCCTACTAAGAATTTTAAAAAATGCCCCTGGACACTTAAATCTTGAGAAAGCAAAAAATCAATAGAAGGTGCTGCTTTAGCTTAAAGAATCATAAACTAACGAGCCAAAAGCAACCTGTACAGTATACTTGAGCTTACTGTAGTGATTTTTTCTTACAGTACAAATGGTTAAATGCTTAAATATTCTCTGCAATTGGTTAGTGTGAGAAATGTGCATTTGGTATTCATGTTCAGATGGCGAGGTCTTCACATGGGGTTGGGGAGGTTCTGATGGAACATTTTCTGAAGATGGGCATTCTTCTGGTGGACAACTGGTTTGCTTCTATCTCCTCTTGTATTATTAACATTCTACTATTGCTCATTTTGCATTGATCCAAGAAGTATTAGTTAAATCAATTATTCTCATTATTCTTGTAGTGTGATTCTGTATGAAGGCACTAGGACAACTAAAGCTTCATTGTTCTTAGTTGTGTTATGGTTCTGTAACACATACCAGAAGAATATAAATGGAGTTGTTCCTACTTTTGTTTCCATTTTTGGTTGAGTACCCATGTCGGCATGGGTTGGGATTCGCATCAAATTTGATGCAGCCAGGCAGATGATGCCAGATTTTCCTTTTACCCATTTTTTTCCCTGGTGTGACTGAATATAAAAAATTTGATGTAGTTATTTTCGGCAGACAAACATTTTTATGATGCATTATGATTGCCTTGATTGTACAGTTTGTGCAGCTCATCTTTATCATATTGTTTTTGTTTGTATGACTGGCAGTCAGGATTGAATGTAAATGGATGAAATCTTTGCTGAATGCTCTTTGTACAGGGCCATGGAAGTGATGTAGATTACATAAAACCTACAATGGTCCACTTTGGGGAAAATGTTAAAGCGTTGCAGATATCATGCGGATTCAATCATACTGGTGCCATACTTGAATACATGTAAGCTTCGGCTTTAAGTTTAGCACGTGAGATGTGCTTTTTTATATATTTTTTTGGTGCGCAGACTGATGGGTTGCATTCTTTCGTCTATCTGCTGATTCTTTTATAATGTAAACAGCAATATGTTGTCATTTAACAAGTCAACTATACGTACCTGTTTATACTTGTCCACTCTAGAAGAATGACACACTTAATGCAGTGGATGGAAATCTTAATACTTTCAGCATGTAAAACAGTGTGTATAACATATATTATATATTCAATAAAAGATCAAGTTATAGAAAGGATGAGGTTCCCGTATACGTGGTTGCATTATAGTTGATGGACCAAGATGAAATCTCTCTCTCCAAATGTGTAACTCCATCGTTATGTTGTTCTTTTACTCTAATGTTATGTTGCTTAACTTTTTGTTCTTTGTAACCTTCAAAGAGAACCCATTGATACCTTATGGAATATAATTATTCTAAGTTTCTGACTTTGAAAGAAATCAAGATCACATGCACAAATTTATCTGATAAATCTTATAAATTTATTCGCATCATTCATATATTTTAAAGAGTAGTGTACAAAAAGCAAAGAGAGTTGGAAAGTAGGTGATGCAAAAGCCCGTCTGGGTGGCGTCATATTCTCAAAAGACAACAAACTCCCATTTTGTCTTGTTGTATGTGACTTGCAGCATTGAAGTAGATGTTGGGTTGTTTGACTTTAGGGACGCAAAGCAACTGCTGCAGGTAGCGGTTCACTGCCAGCACCAGCTAAGAGCAGTGAATAATGGATGCATAATTTTACACTAGGTACCATCACCTATAGCAATTGTCTTGGTCAGTGGGATGTCTTTAGTGTTTTTTCTTTTTGAAAGTTGATAAATTTATCATTAGAAACAAAAAAAAGGGCACATGGACGCACAATAGCGAGCTGGGAGTGAATGCATATAAATAGGGGGTGCATGTGGGTTAGGGATTTTACAGAGTGAAACTGAAAGGAAGCAAAGGTAAAGAGAGATGGATGGATGTATTGCTAGCTTTTGAGGGGAATGTTGGCTGGCTCGAGGCTTTGGCAAATATAAACTTTTGAAACTCTCAAGAGTCGAGGCTTCGGACCAGGCTTCATTCCTCTCAAAACATATATACGCACTCCATACGTTAATGCTCCTTCCTTCTTGTTGCTCGATTACTTCAGATCGATTGAGAACAAAAAAGCATACTGTCTGGCTTGAGGTCATCTAGGTGAATGGTTTTCATTATGAAACTATGAATAATCATAACATGCATGATTCTCAGCCCAGGGTTTCATTCTCCAAAACCAGCCTTTTCAAAAATTACCTTCTCATTTCATATTCTTGCTGAGGCTAGCTGGTTTCTTCATAGGCGCTACATACTAAATTGTCCATATATCATATTTCAACATTCTGCTTCTCCCTTACCTCCCCTGTGATATGTTTTATTGCTACGATAATGGCATGTTCTTTTTCTTCCTTCTCTTTAATATCATTTCAGCTCAATGTCTAATATGTTCACCATTTTTTTAATAGAAGTATGTATTTACTTTTTCTTTTCTTTTTTCTTTTTGGTTAAGCGTGTTTAACACGTTAAGTATGTACTTACTTAAGCATGATTGTCTCCCTATATATAGCTAGTTCCATATGTTATTTGAAGTTGTGTAGCAATTGGAGCCAGGTCAAGCATTGGACCCAAACTTTGGAGCATTAACGTGAAAGTCTGGGATGTTTCTTATTCAATGGTTCTATCACAGAGGCTATAGATTAGACTTTAAAACATTTTCCAGTAATATCTCTTGGTTCAAGTTGGCAAAGAGATGCATTCATGGTGAATGATTACTTAAGACTATCCTCAACCCATTTCAAATCCAACCTTTGTTTCACTTTCCCCATCACCTTAATAAGCAACAAGTTGAATTTCCCATGCGACCAATTGCCTCAAAAGCAATAGTGCACAGTTCACCCAATGAGGTTTTGTAATTTGAAACTTATAAATGGAACCATTTTCTATACATTTAATTAAAATGTCATTGATTTTGACTTTTACTCAGTTTTTAAAGCTTGTAACTATACATAACTTTGAAAACTAAAAGTATATCATATAATTTAATTAAAATCATTAAAGAGAAGAGAAAGATAGTTCACGTAGATAAAAAAGTAATATCTTAACTTATCTTATATATAATCAATCGATTTTTTGATATTTTCAGAAAAATATTTCAAATTTTATACGTATGTGTGTGTATATATATATATATATATATATGTATATCATTTATGTGATTAAATATAGGCAATTTTTTCTTCCAGTTACTCTCAGTTGTAAACTTTGTTGTTTTTGCATGGAATAACTCAAAATTAGATTCACAAACGCCAATTGCTTCTATATTTTTACCTTTAAATGTACTAAATTTCTCCCTTTTTCTTTTCCCTAACCTTTTGGCATTTAAATCAAATGATCAGGTAAATAATAATGCATTTCTTCTCTGCTGACTTGCGTTCTTGAAGATATTGAAGAAAGTTTAAATGTATTTAATTTGTTTTTTGAATTAATAGGGTTAAGTAATATTTTGTTTTCTAATATATTAGACTTTATCATATCAATGATCAACCACTATATTTAAAACAAAAACATTGTTATAAGTAGTACCTTAAAGAGTTATTAATAATAAAAAGTTTTTTGTGGCTTTAACTACATATGGATTAGTTTAAAAAGATTATTAAATATTTTATTTCTTGTGTGAATTATAAACTCAGCAAATCCGACATTGAACACGAAATTAAAAGAATGAAGCTAGCTGGCCATACTTGGATTTTGTAATAATATTTGTGGAAGCAAAAAACGAGACGAGGCCAGGACGTGTTGTCATCTCGGTTTGTCCAAAATCAAAAGATGCCTTGAGAATTCGTGAACGAAAAAACACTTAACGAGAAGAAAACATGGCAGCAAGTATCTGGGGATATCCTACGTAACATGTTCTACAATCATCCACCAACACCTGCACACAACAGATGAGGTGGGCAGAGAGAGTATAAAAATATGCTGCTTTTCAAGTCGTTGAACAATCACTTACCATCCTTGGACACCAATGGCACCTCTCTTCTCCTTTTCCTTGGGTAAAAGCCAACGTAAATATACGGGGTCTGACGTTTCTTGGAATATGAAGCAAGCACAGCACAGATCACGCAACTGTTCATTCATGGCTAGCCTCGTATCGTGAAGAAGAAAGCCGGCTGCTGCCTGTAACTAATTCTCATCTTTTTTCGTCTTTATTATCTTTTTGGCCAGACCTGTCTCTTGGTATCCGCAACTCAGCACCTGTAACTTTCCTCGATTCCAGTTAGGGTAGCATTATTTAAAAGCTGCTTACAATGGGTAATAGGTGCGTCCACATTATACAAGAATTTGATTCATAGTGAAGGCAAAGTTTTGGTACTTTTTGACTACCCCTTTTCAGAGCTAAACAAAGACCTTTTTATCTGTTAAACTCATTCTTGAGTGTTTGTGAGTTCCTTTTTTGCTTCATAAGGATCAGAATAAAGTGTTGGGGAAACACTCAGCCTCATGGATTAGCTAGGCCCCCTGTGTTTTTCCCTCAAATCTTCATTTGTACTGCATATATTGTAAGGGGTCCACAAGTTTTCATAAGGGTCTAGGCTACACATTTCAAACTTGCCCATTTTCCACTGGATGGCCCCTTGAATTTCTTCATCTATAATAAGCAGTGACCATGAAACAATAAAACCCATAGAGCACTAACTTGTTCAACACTTCATTTAGTTTTGTGAGGTTTTCTTATAAACATGACTCCAAGAGCAAAACAAACTGATTCTAGCCCTTTAGGGTATTGTTTTTCAACAAAACACAACAGAATTCTGGAAAGACCCCAACCCAACTAGCTAGTAGGAATTTAAAGTGTTGAGTATTTTAGTGGTTTTCTTGAGTATCTAAAGAAATTATTGTGGAAAATTCCAGCTAGAGATGCATCAAATTAATGACGTGAAAGGTAATGATACAGCGTTATTAAATGAGTGAAAGGTGATACAAGTTGATGTGGCATAACTATTTTGTTAAACATTTTCTCTTATACGAGACTATAGTCCCTTAGGAATGCTAATGTGGTGGACAAATGTTTTATTAAACATTTTCAAATAAGCTGTCAGAAAACATCAAAACATCATGACAAATTCGCCAATAGTCATATAGCTTAGAAACTTTCTTCGGGAATCAAAAAGAATAAAGTAGAATGATTGAGAAATAAACGGCCTTTTATCTGAATGTATAATAATCAATTAAAAGGGATTACATAAGCAACTTTAAATAAAAGGAAAATACAAAAGATGCCATAGGGCCTAATCCAAAGAAAAATTTTCAACTATCTAACACCTATAGCCAAGCAGCATTAAGCACATGAGAATACGTTAATTCTTATCTATATCTGACAGATGGTATTTCAGGCTATGCAAATATATTCTCTTCGCTGAATGAATATCCAACTATTATCCGCTAACAGTAGGAAGTAAACGTTTTATCTAACCTCATTTCTTCACCAGGATGTACATCACAACCCTGCGACTACAATATTCTGGATGCCACTGTGACTGATCAACACGCCCAACCACAAAGTCTTTCACTGCAGCTTCTAAAAAGCATTCAAGGACAGCATCTACACTCAAAGTATCAAGAACACCCAATCAGATTGAGAATTGTATGTGAGCATCTGTGTGTGTGTATGCGAGAGAGATCCTCACCATTTCGAAGTTCTCCAGACAAAAATACTGTTGTTTGTGTCCCACATAGATGTAGAAGGGTGTCCAATAAATCCACAACTGCTCCTTCACTATAGATCACATCTGACCCTAGCACTAAAAAGCCAGCATATGAAACTTATCAATAAAGAAAAGATTAAATTTGACAAAACATATAGGGTATCACTCCTAATGTTTATGAAAGGAATTCAGCACTGTGACTCTAACAAAAATTAAAATTTCAATGTCTCAGCCATTGTCAGTTGGCAATGAAATTCTCTATTTATTTGTTTATGATCCAAAGTGACAGATATCTTTGGTTCTTAAAGGTAGCATCAATTAAGTTCCCCTAGACCCTTTACAATAATTGGCCAAACCATTCCAACTTTTAGGCCTATCAACCTTGGCTGGCATGCAAAAGCAAGTGAGAATAAGTAACATATGGAACTCTGCCTAACAAAGCACGTCCTGATGACTTCACCACACTCCCTTCTGTTATCAAACTAAAAATTCAGCATGAGCTTGATCAGCTAAGTAATAGAGCCTTTGGAGGTCCACAGGGAAAAATTCTACAAGAGATTTCCCAAGAGGGCTCCTATTGGTGATGAAAAATCAACACAAGATGATGCGCCAAAGATCAGACAACCGGAGGAAGAAAAAGTGTCTCCTCCCAAGGTTCCACCTCCTAATACTGTGTACTAGGTAGGGGTGTTGTTATTCAAACTAGATTAAAACTACTCCTAAAAAATTAAGTTACCACTACTCCTAAGAAAAAAGCAAAATGGATACTCTAAAGTAACATTAAAAAGATAAAGAGTTTCCATTCATTTTGGTCCATGACCTTTACATGAGTACAAACTTTTGGCTTATAAAGCCCATTCAAATTCAAAATAACTACTTCAATCCTAAAACTAATTAAAGCTTGCCACTTGTCCCTTGGAATGTACTTGCATGAGATGACTTTGCCACATTAGAAATATTTTGTCTTCCACTATCTTACAATGAGTCCCCTTATCATCAAATTTATCTTTTACAAATTATTCCAGTAAAATATTAAAATGAGGTATCAACAACGCCCCCAAACTTCATTTCAACTGACAAAGGAATTTGGAAAGATGTTTTACTTTATCCTCATTTTAATTAGCCATGATATTATCTAAATAAAATTAGGTTAAGGATTTTGGCCAAATGACAAATTCAACAGCCATGATTTTGTCTAAGTTACACAAATAATAAAGGAAGAGGGTAACAAGCATCTCATGTGATGATAAAAAACAAAAAGCTAGTAAGTTGTCACATAGATCAAATATCAATGCCTATACAACTCTACATAGAATTCAGTCAAGAGAATCAAATTTTGTCATGCTTGAATTTGAATTCAGTTAAGAAAACAAAAAAATTTCGGCTAAGTGTCAATCACTTTGTGTTATGACAAATCTAAAGCCATTTGGCTAGTGCATGCCAAGTTTGGTTAGTAATAATCTTTTATTTGTTGCTTAATAACTCCTAAAACAACCAAGCACTAATATTACACATACCTTCATAAATATTAGGTTAAATTAAAAAAAGTTAACAACCAAATCAAAAAAAATTCAAACAGCCACCCAAGGAAAGTCTTTAATTCATGTGCTCCACATAGGCATTCAAAGAAATTATTTGGGCAAAAACAAATGTATTGCCTCAGATGTGGGGCAATGAGCCTATCAAGTGGTGTTCTTCATAAGTGTACATACCAAGCTTATCAGGCGGTAGGATTGACCTGAAGTGCTGAGGCCATATTTGATACCACAATTAATTAGAAGTGGCCCATAACATTGGATTTTCACAACTTAAGACAAACATACATAGAAAAGAACACAATATTTGTGCCATAAGAGAAGTTTTAGTTTCATATAATTTCATTGCTTGCTTCGTATCTACAATTTTTTTTTGAGAAGTTTGTATCTACAGTTTATAAGATCAATATCATCAGCCATAGTTGGGGTTGAAACAAGTCCAAGTTTACAGGCTTGTGGGCATTTGCTCACATGATGAAAGTGGGGATGATAATAAATACGATACTTGAACTTGGCCAAACAAAGTATGTCTCGAATACTCCACTACCGCCAGCAAATCCATTCTTTTACTCCATAATCATGGAAAAGAACCTCAGCATCCACTTTTTTTGTTATCAAACTAAACAGTTGTCTGACAGCATTAATGCTTACAATTAGGAAGAAAGAAGGGAATCTTATTACCATAATCAGGTGGAGGTTCAATCAAATCATGGTCAGGGTCATCTCCCCAAGTGAGCTCCTTTACAGCAGCAGAACCCCGCACTCCATGTCTTAAGTTGGTTTCAACATTCTTTTTTAGCAGCCTCAGTCTATCAGGCAGATCAGTGAGGACAACTTGAGAACCTAGAAGAGCTGCAATGCAACTGGAAACACAAAACAAGAATAACATACTTCAAGTAAGAAAAGCAATTATATCCAGAAATAGCTTTATAATTAATTTTAAATAGAAACTAAAACTACGACATCCATGTGAAGAATCTGAACACAATTCAAGGGGATTAAATTTCTGTTGCTATAAGCCAAACAGCATTAGAGATATGTCATGACAGCTAAAATTCTGTCAAGCGAAACAGCATGGAGATATGAGTCTCATGAATGAGTTTCACATATTCAGTAGTTTCAATGTTCTCGAGCCACAGCATCCTTGAAAGAGTTCACTAACAGACTAGCATACACGAAATAAAATAAACACAAGTTTAGGTTGAGGAAGTTATTAACACTACCCAACTAATCCACAGCCAGAGCCCAATTCGATGACCTTCTTGCCTTGAAGAACAAGCATCCCCAAGTCCACAGCATGCTCCAGAAACTTCCCTAATACAACTCCACTATCCCACATCACTGCTCCAGTTACTCCAGGTTTGCCCTGTCAAAATAGTAATTAAAAGAATTTAAGAAAAAACTGATGATAGTAAGAATGATTTGACACAATTTATTGGAAAAAAAAAACATTTAAAATGTCCAAATGTCTTCCAGTTTCTTTTTTAACAACTTAGGAAAGGGGAAAGCAAAGTGACAGATTGTTTTATGACATCTCTGATTAACTTGAAATCATACCACTGCAGCATTCCCTAAAGTAGACATGCAGAGAAGGAGAAATTATTTAAGAAAAACTTGTAAGACAAGCCACCAAGCCAGAAAATCCCAGATCAACCTTTCACTTAATGCATTTCGTTTTGTGCTAATATATTTATACACCAAATGAAGAAGCTTTTGAGTTCAACACTACTAAAGGAAAACGTAAAACAGCAGCCACCTACAGAAAAAATCTGATCAAGCAAAATGTCATTGACAAAAGACACTAGCACTTGTTATCATCATTTCTAACAAACATGGATTCGTAAATATTGTATTATATGCTACATTTCAACCACATTAGATGCCTAATATGGAGTCTCCTTAAAACCATACCAAATTTATCATTTACACACAAACGGAAAGGGTCACGGTAGTCCAACTTTGAGACATGAGAGTGTATACAAGCTTAGCTGAGTTGAATCATTCCAATGTATGAGCTTGGATTGGTATGGATCAAGTTAAGGGAAGGTACCCTTTTATTGATAATGGCAAGAGTAGTTTAACAGTTTTGAGTATGTGACATACCAATATACCAATATAACATTTTATTTCTTAAAATCCTTGATGCAAAAGCTAGGGGTTATACAAATTTCCGACAAGCAGCATTGAGCTTTAGCTGCTGAATTCGGCTGCAACCTCAGTCTAACCATTGGAACTATCTTTTTTCAATTTTCTTTACCCAAATTTCTAGAGTTTGAATAAAACAGGTTATATTTATCAAGAAGAAGGAGAATAGAAAAGGGTAGAAACTACCAAGGAAGAAGGAGACTGGAGAATGGAGAGAGAGTAGCCGCAAGCGTCAAGGCGGAGTTGGAGAGAAGACTGGGAAACGAAAGCGTTTTGTTTGGAGAGAGTAGGCTGTTGGATTCCCCAAAGCAGCATCGTCTCCTCCGCAGCCCCTGATTCTGTCTCCCATTCCAACACTGTCACCTTCCCCGCGTAACATCCCAACTTCTTCCTTTCCACTGTCTCTTCTTCCATCTTTTATCCTCTTACGTATTCTTTTCTACTTCCTTTACACCATGCCTGGGAACTACCAGGGACTGAAACGAGAGGGAAAGGTTGGGATGTGCGTTGTGAGTCTACAAGCGGCAGCTGAGTCGGTCGAATTTGGGCTGGGAATGATTGAAAATTCACGTCATGTTGGGATCATTAAGGGTTTATAGGGTTTTTTTTTTTTTTGAAAAGCAAATTAAATTGAATTTGAATAGGTCATTTGCATCATCAACTTTTTGTAATTTAATTATCTCACCTTATTTCGAATGATTATGTATTATTTTATTATACTTAACATTATATTTTTACTAGATATTTTATTTTTCAATAACTTTTTTTTTTTTACATATAGTGAAAGTAAGATAACTTATTTAAGTTAAATTGCATGATTATATTTTTATATATGATTATGCACTATTATACTAATATGTTTAATGATAAATCATTATTTTTTTAAATGATACAAAAACAAATAGTATATCTTAATTAGTTAAAAAAAATTAAAATAAAATTTTTATTTTTTTATTAATACAATTAAATTCACATATTTTTATTTTAATTAAATAAAATTTTTTATATTATATAATAAGTAAAAATTATTACATAATCTTGCCAATATTTCACATCAACATCTATAATATACTCAATCGTTAATAATAATAATAAATTGTTTGAATTAAAATAAAATAAAATTGATAAAAAGAACATTCTTTAATATTTATATTGAAGTGACTTTATTACAGAAGTCATTTTTCACAATTTCTTTATATATATATATATATATAAAAGCTAATAAACCTTATAAACCTTACCTAGTCTTGGCAGAAATGCACAAATGCCAGAACATTGGAAAATGATGTCATACACTGTAAGATTCTTTGAAGAGCTAGGTAATTTCTCATGCAATCATTTCTATATGTTGTAACTGAAAAACCAACAAAAACAAATGAATGTTTCCTTTATTACTTGTCTCATACATATCAGTCAAAAATTTTTATCAAGGAAGAGCACCAGGTAAGTTTGGGATATTTGTAGATTTTTTTACAATCTGCTTTGAACTATACGAGTGCTGGAAGATGTAGCACCCCCCACACCACTGCAGGCACATAAGGATCGGGGATCGAAAACTTACAATGACCATTCCCTGCAGTGCGCTTTATATCGGCTTTCCTCATTCAAAACTTTAAGTGGGATTTCCCCCCCATTCGTAAAATTGACATCAAAATTGTTTCACTCTAGTATTTTCAGCATCGATCCTTTCTCTCAAGCCAAACCTTGGATTGGATATTTACAACTGACGGCCCCTTGGAATCACTGTTTAGAAAAGCAACAGCTCGAATCTATTCAATCATGCTCATGGTATTTTGAAAAGGATCTTCAGTCTCTGAACCAGCCTCCACTCCTCAAGGGTCAGATCATCCTAAAGAATTTGAAAAGTTAATTAGAAAATCTAAAGCTAATAAATCCAGCCATAAAAACAATAATAATAGGGGAAAAAGAACACTGATAACAAGTAGCCCAATGTGCAACTCACCCTATAATTAGCTTTGAGAACATCAATTGACCTCCTAGAAATGTGACTAACAAGCTCATCATCAAGCTCAAAATGCCTCCCATACATTTTCTGCTGCTCCTCAGGATTGGATCCAACTATCTGCAACAAAACAAACAAAAAGCACTCAATAAGACCAAGCTGAGGCAGTTGTCATCTTGGTATAACTGTTGATAAGTCTCAGGACTAGAAAAACCAAAATTTTTCTGATCTTCTTTTATCCTATCCTCGTGTACCCTGCAAGTCTTGAATTTGAGGGGCTCAGAGGATTGATGAAAAAACATCATTTAAATAAAGAAATTACTTTGAGGGTTTAAAAAAATTCATACGTAATTCTGCACATGACTAACAATGAGATTTTTTTTTTTTTCTCAAATTCCCCAAGACATTTGGAATTATCTGAGAAGTAGTGTACTGCAGTATTGCTTTAAGGTAAGTAGCCATGAGCTGCATGAGGTAACTTTTGAAAGAATCAAAATTGTGGGACAAAAGACTGACTTTGCTTGTATTAACCACGATTACGAGCTTGAAAGGCCTTCTAGGCTATGATATATGCTTCATTGAAACTATGTTAGCTAACATTTGTTGTTGATATTTTACATCATTTTGCGAATCAGTTGCATCAGCACACAAGAGTCGTTTCAAACTATTGATGTTCACCTTGCAGGGGAGAAAACAAGGAACAAATATTCTAACATTGTAATTATTTTACTAATGACCACATTTACCGCTAGGATTAGAAATATCTAAGTGTTATAATTAGATGTTGTTAGGTTCTTGTGTCTCATATCCATAGAAATAGATGTTATAAGATTATTAAATTAAACTCTATTATCGGTAATAATTAGCCTTTGGCTTTTCAAGTTCTAAGGGTTAGCTTGATCGTGTGCCAAAAAGTGTTACTCTGTAAATTCCCCCTAAGAAAATTAGCTTAATGACAAACTAAAATATGATGCCGTTTCATAACCCTCCCAACATCAGCTGGTGTCAAAGTTAATTGAAAAAAGTTCATGATTTCGCACCAAAGCCAACTACAAAGGTTAAATTGATTAAGAGAAACTATTATTGATTTCTCAATAACTTAGATATCTATAGAGTTGTAAAAAGCTAAACCCTAGAAGCCTCATGGATCCCTAACATGCCAGAAGATACTATCAAAGAAGAACAACTAAAATTTCCATGGAGTAGGATTCACCATAATTTATGAAGTCCATCGTATTGGTGTGCAAACACAGGAATGCAGTTCAACTTTTTGAAGTAGTCTAACATCAAAGACATGTTTGCACTGGTGTGTGCTATAAAATGATTCTCAAGATTTCAATGAAAAAGGAAAAAGACACACAAGCTTGTTGACTGTGAAAGATTTATATATTGTACGAATTAAACATAATCTTGATGTGTCAATTATTTAAAAGCTAAAGGAAGAATGGAAACTAGGTGGTCTCCAACTGGTTGAGGCCAGCTCAATTCAAACTCAGGAAGGAGATTTTCCTCCAAACCAGAATGAAATAACTGAGAAAGTTTTAGAAAATAAAAATCTTGAATAAATATTACAATGTTATTAGGATTTTATGGCATCATTTCCTTTATACTAAGAGAGGTAAAACCACAGACAGTATCCATTGTTTATACCAAAGGGCATAAATCTGTTGCATCTTGATGTTCTCATATCCACTCATTAATTGAAGATTAGGAAATCAATTCTATTCATAGTTATCATTATCGTATGATACGTGATACATATCGTATGACATAAAAGTAGTAAAAAATGATACGTATCTATAATTATATCGCATTTGATCAAGTATCGAAACATATTATATGATGCGCAATATGCATCTTATGATACAGAGGTATGTCGTACAATACAGTCAATACACTTTTTATAAGCTAATCTTTAATTCATTATTAAAAATTTTTATTTTTTTATTTTTTTTTTAGTTGAAACATGAAAAATTATATTTCATGAGTTTCAATTTTTAGATTTTAAACAAAAAAAATACTAAAAATTGTTAAATTCCCTTTGAATTTTAACATGATAAATGTTTTTTAATTTTTAATAAATCAATTAATATGATAAAATGTATATTTTATTTAAAAATCTATATTATTAAAGAATATGTCGAAAGTTGAAATTAAAAAAATAATTATCCCTTCCATTTAGGCCTTATAATCTTCATTTCTGTTAAAAAATATAATAATTTTCAAATTTTTTTCTTTATTTTATATATATAAATGTTATTTATAATTAATTTTAAAATTTTTTATGTATTTTTAAGATACGATACTCAATACTAAAAAATAAAATTTTGATACACGGTACATATCTCGATTTAACAATTGTGATTCTATTAAAAGGTAAATAAAATATTAAAAGGCAAATATCATACCTTAATGGCCACTTTCTGGCCTTTCTTGGCAACATCAACAGGTTTATGGTTATTTTCAACTGAAGCTATTCGGCCAATATCAATGAATTCCCTTTGAGGAATACAAATAGGAGTGCCAACCTGCACAAGAAGGATGGTATCAAAAAACCACAAAGCATAAACACAATAGATTAAAAATTATAATAACATTAATGTATCAACCAAAAGCTCACATCACAAATCATTCTTGAAATTCTGCTTGTTTAGAACAGTAAGTTCATACTCGAATTCACAATTTTGTAGGATATACCGAGGCAAACCATGCAAATATACTTAACAACTAAGAATGGTTTATGAGTCATGGCTTCCAGGCCCATTAGAAAACATATTACAAGTACGATCTGGGATCAGATTTTCATGCTATGTCAAGCAGACATCAGATCTACATCCTAAATTGGTAAATATTTTGGTTATTCCTACAAAAACATTTGCCTCGGGCCAATCCATGTTCTCAGTTGCAACATCAGATCTGTTAATTATATGCTAGAAGTGCTCAAGCATATCTAACAATTGACTACTTCTTGCCTTTGTAAACGCTCTAGCATGAATGCAGGTTCAAGAGTATAAAGATTGTTCAGGCACTTATCCAAAAACTTTCTAAACTTCATGCCATGATCAGCATTAGATGCCAAACTTGAATTGTGCATACTTATTTTGGAATGTATAAACTGAATGAACTGATAAAAGCTGTACCCTTGCAATGCCCTCAAGGACATCAACCCCCAAGACGATCGGATCCTTTTTGTTGAAAATGCAGTTAGGTAAAATCTTCAGAACACAAGGGAAGACTGCTTCA
>NW_018397255.1:6994836-6999301 GCF_002168275.2 Theobroma umbraticum | reverse complement strand
CAAAGCTTTAGCGAGCGCATGATCATCATTCTCCTCCTCCTCAACTTCACCCTCTTCCTTTAGAGAGTCATTAACCACCTCTCCATCATCATCATTAGCAAGCGCATCAAAGGCCGACCCCCCGAACATTGTACCACCCTTCTTGTTACCCTTTTCCGACCCGAATTCGCAACTTCCCCGCGATTTTCGAACAGGATCGCACGTTACGCAATGGCAATCCAATTCGCAGAAAGATGCGACGCGATCCCAATCAGAAAGAATGTCAAGAACCGATGAAGTTTCTAAGATTCATTACATTAGAAACAATAACAAAAAGAACAAGAAATATATTCAAAATTCAAAACAAAAGAAATGAGGCCAACGCATAGTTAAAGTGGGATAACATAATCTAACAAGTACTACCTTTGTAAGAAATGGATGGGAGCAGAGATTGCTCGCTTGGATTGCAAGAGTTTCCACTGCAGACGGTGAGAGATAGATATTCCAAGGATCGATAGAGTTGAGGTATCTATATTTTTTTTTGTTCAATTAAACCAACCTCTGCTTAGGGTTTCCGTGTAGCAATGTTTGACTGTTTGACTTTCAGTTCTGGTTTCGTTCTTCTTCTTTTTTTTTAATACTGCCCGTATATGGGCAATAGAATACAGTGTATTTTTGGACAAGAAATTGGAAAGAAGTATTTTATTTGGGGAAAAAAATATTGGAAATTATTTTAAGTTCTCCAATATTTTTGGTCAATTTCAAAACATTTCCTCACTTGGTATTTTTAGGAAAATTGCTACTTGTAACTTTTTTTTAATTCCATCATTAATTGATTTTCATTTACTTACCTAATAAAAATTTAATACATAAGCTGCAAACAAATAAATATGTGATGAAGTTTGCAAATGATTAACAATTTTAATTTTTACACGTTCCTTCTTTTCCAATTTTTAAATTATTTAGAAATAATATTTTTTTGAAAATAATTTTTAAAATCCTCTCATCAACACTTTTTGATAAGATTTCATAATTGTTCTCTTTTGATGTTTAAGAAAACGTCAGTTTTAAGAGATTTTTCTAAATAATTATTATTTTTAATTATTCAATTAGTTAAATACATAAGTAAGCTTTCGAATTATATCAAAAAAATTAATTTAGTTTTTATTCTTTTATTAAGTTTAAGTAAGTCAATGAACTCTTATTTTGAGTTAAATAAACTTTTTTTACTAAGTCAGTAGTTAATAATTTTATATGTCATCTTATTTATCACATAATATGTTAATATGTTATTTTGATGACATCAACACACATAAAAAATTATCGATTAAAATTTAATTTTTTTTTATTATCTATTTAAATATTCAAAAATTACTGGCTAAAGAGTTAGAAAAAAAATATAATTGTTTCAAAGTAATTACAATATTTTCTTATTTGATTACTATTTTTAACCATTGTTTCTAACAAAAAAAACCTAAATCAACTTTTCCAATTTGATAAAAACTATTGTTACTAAATTGAAAATTGGTATATAGAAATATGAGAATATCTAAATACAATTTTGAAAAGAAGAAGTTAATAATATATTTTTCTTTACATTTTTCACAATATTGAAAATTCAAGATTATCCAAAGAACGTTTTTTATAAGAGGAATATTAATTCTAGATAAAGAGAAAGATATTTTAATTATAAAGTACGTTACTGTAAAGTATGTTGATTTAAAAAATATAAAAAAATTCAAGAATATCTAGATACAATTTTGAGAAAAGAAAGTCAAAAATAAATTCTCTTTTCACATCTTTAACAATTTTTGAAAATTTAATACTACTTAAAAAATATTTTTAAAAAAAATAATAGAAATTTCATACAATAAGAGGACACTCTAACTACAAAGGATATTGAGTTTAAGGAATGTTGAAGAAAGGGAATAATTGAATATTTGTTTATGAGCAACAATAACTTCAATCAAATTGGAAACGTTAGACTAAGTTTTTTGTTAAGAACAATGACTGCAATTACGAAAATGGTATTTAATTATTTGAAGCTATTAGGTTTTTTTTTTTTATTTCAAATTCTTAATCAATAATTTTTAAACATTTAAATAAGTAAAAGAAAATAACTAAATTCATAATTAATAATTTTTTATACCATATCATCTACTACATGACATTAATACCATCAAGATGTAACGTTAACATATTACGTGATAAATGATGTGACATTAAAAATTATTGGTGGAAGAGGCTTAGTGATACAAAACAAGAGTTTTAGGATTTATTTGAAAATAATAAAAAAATAAAAACTAAATTAACTTTTTTAATATAATTAAAAGACTTATTTAAATATTTCGTCGATTCAATTTGTTGAATGGAAATTTTACTAACTAGTATTTTTTATTATCATTTTTTTAAATGTTTTCACAATTTTAAATATCCACATAAATAAAAACAAATAGGCACATGAAAAATGAATTAGGAAAATGTTCTTCAAGTGTGCTTAACTTAAATTTATAAACTTAAAATTGTCTTAAGCTTGGTCAATTATGGGTTGGGTTAAGTTTGGTGGATCGGGGTCCAGCAATCCACCCCATTTTCTTCTTTCTTTTTCATTTATTTTTTTCCTTCCTCCCATTCCAACACAACGTAATTTTTAAGGAACTATATAATTTTTGAATCAAATTCTCAAACTTTTCCTTTAAATCTCAAAAAAATCAAAAGTTTAAAAATTATAGATCTAGTCGTCGTCCATGAAAACAACTGAATGCTGGACATCTCATGAGTGCTTGCTTTTGCCCTATGAACAAAGCACTAACTAGGCTGGATTCAACTTCTGGCCTGTACTATGACTGCTCTGCTCACATGGTTTGGTGTGGAAGCGAACCCAGAAGCTGGATGGTGCCCATGTAGAGTTTCTGAGAGGAATTGCCAATCCACTAGGCAGAAAGGTATCCTCATGGAGGCAATTGAATGAACTTGAACGGTTTTTTTTTTTTCTGCCGTTGCTTTAGATATAACTGTAATTTGTTATATACCATTAGTTAACATTCTGCCTGGAGAAATTGGAATGGCTGAAGGTGAAACTTGTGTTGCAGGTTAGCGATAAAATGGATCCAAATGAACTAGTTAAGCTCATTGGAATACTGAATCCTCATAACAAGCCAGGTAGAATAACAATCATCACGAGAATGGGAGCTGAGAACATGAAAGTCAAGCTTCCGCATTTGATCAGGGCAGTCGGCAGGGCAGGCCACATTGTCAGTTGGTCTGCGAACCAATGCATGGGAACACTACTGAGGCACCATGTGGACTCAAAACCCGTGCCTTTGATGCAATTCTGGTAACTGTTTCCCTCTATGTTGCTGACAGCCGTCAATTCATGCAATGTTCAATGTTCGTCCCTGTTAGTTCAATGCTATAAGCATTATTTTGTTTCTGACAGGCCGAGGTGCGAGCATTCTTCGATGTCCATGAGCAGGAAGGGAGTCACCCTGGAGGCATCCATCTCGAAGTGACAGGGCAAAACGTGACTGAGTGAATTGAAGGGTCTCAGAGAGTGACATATGATGATGACTTAAGCTCATGTTATTTTTGCACACGGTGTGACCCAAGGCTTAATGCTTCTGAGTCTCTGGAGCTGGCTTTCATCATTGCTGAGCGACTAAGGAGCCAAAGAATTGGGCTTTCCTTGGGCCTTTAAACAGATTCTGAATACCCATATCATCTCCGATTAATAAGAGTGACATATATATATATATATATGTATATTTGTGAGTGAATAAAATGGATAATAAAATATGAAAATCCTGATAATAAATTTCCCTAAACTGGATTGTTTTTTATTATCATTAAATATGAAAATCCTGATAATAAATGGATAATAAAATAAGATTTGTGTGATTACCCATTTCTACAGATGATAAGCATTCCATTTCTTGGTTTATTTGTAAGAGTTATTAGAAACATTACTTTTAGAAATATTAGTAGTTATTGTATGATCCAAAAGGAGATTTTACATGTTCTTGCAATAAAATTTGCCATGGTATACATAGGATATTCTAAAACTTTTGTTTCTTTGTTGTCTGTTGATGACTATTATTTAATTACTATTTTTGTTTCATTATTTTTTATATTTTTCGAATAAAAAAATGTCTTAGGTAAAATGTTGTTTTTTCCACAAATAAAATATCGCTTTTTAATTTTTGATTTAAAAATGCACTCTATTTGTCTCTACTGTGTCACAAATTTCACATAAATAAAAAATAAGATAAATTTTAGGGATATAAATATACAGTTCACTTATCAGATATGTTTTTAATATTGAGAATATAAACTTATAATTTATTAATTTATTTTAATTTTATTTTCAAGATGACATTGTATTTAAGTTTGGACCGTAACGTATTGTCCGTATCTAGGCAACAATAAAAAAATTGTTTCAGTTCTGCATGAAACCCTAAGCAGAGGTGGGTTTAACTGAACCAAAAAA
>NW_018397255.1:6945275-6994736 GCF_002168275.2 Theobroma umbraticum | reverse complement strand
GACGATGTTTCGGCGATTGCATTTTCAGGTAAGAAAAAAAAATCATCCAAGAAGAAGAGCAGTAGTGCTTTTGAAATCTTGACTGATGGGACAGAGCCACAAAGTGAAGTTACAGATATGGTTGAATCTGAACAACCAAGTTTAGGAACTAGAAATGTCGAAGCTGATGATTCTAAAACAAACAACAAGAGTGAAGAGATTACAGAAACTTCAAAGAATAAGAAGAAGAAGAAGAAGAATAAGAGTGGAAGGACTGTGCAAGAGGAGGATGACTTGGATAAAATTCTTGCAGAACTTGGTGAGGGGCCTACTGAATTGAAACCCGCCGCACCTCCTCCCCCAGAGGAGAATGTTCACGTTCAGCCTGAAACCGTTATTCCTGCCGATGCCAGAGGTGAGAAGGAAGGTGAGGAAGAAGGTGTGGAGACTGCAGCAGCAAAGAAGAAGAAAAAGAAGAAGGAAAAGGAAAAGGAAAAGAAGGCAGCAGCTGCTGCTGCTGCTACAGCAGCAGCTACAGCTTCAGCAGATGTTAAGGAAGAAAGTCAAGAGGAAATGAAAATTGAGACCTCTGATACCAAAAAGAAAGATTCTAAGAGTAAAGCTGCTGACAAGAAACTGCCAAAGCACGTTAGGGAGATGCAAGAGGCACTTGCTAGGAGAAAAGAAGCAGAAGAGAGGAAGAAAAAGGAAGAAGAGGAGAGGTTGAGGAAGGAAGAGGAAGAGCGACGTCGGCAAGAAGAGCTAGAGCGGCAAGCAGAAGAGGCTAGGCGTAGGAAAAAAGAAAGGGAAAAGGAGAAGCTCTTAAAGAAGAAGCAGGAAGGTAAACTATTAACTGGGAAGCAAAAGGAAGAAGCCCGTCGCCTTGAGGCCATGAGGAATCAGATATTGGGCAATAAAGGAGGCTTGCCTCTGCCTAGTGCAGACAAAGATAGTGCACCTACAAAACGACCTATATATCAATCAAAGAGGTCTAAGACAGCTCATCATCATGCAAATGGTCCTGCCTTTAGTAAGCCTGAGGAAAAGGTACAAGCAAAGGAAAAACAGCAAGAAGAGCAGGAGACCAAGGATGAGTTGAATACCCTGGAAGATGAGAAGGTTGATGAGGTGGAATCAAATAACACAGAAGAGAAATCTGTAGTTGCAGATGCTGCTGAAGAGAGTGGAATGGAAGAAGAGGATGATGATGATGGTGAATGGGATGAAAAAAGCTGGGATGATGTTACTCTTAATGTTAAGGGTGCCTTTGATGATGAGGAGGCTGATTCCGAGCCTAAGCCTATGGTACTGAAAGATATAAAGAGTGCTGCATCAGCTTCACGCAATGCAGGTGGTGGTTAGGACTGTCATTGCTTGTTGGATTCTGTTGCCTCCAGATTTGCTTTAATTTTGTTTTTTTATTGTGTTTCACAGCCCCTGCTGCAGTCACCAAGCCGACAGTTGAGGCCAAGAAAGCCACTGCTTCCCGATCAATTAAATCTCAAGATGATGAAAGTAAGAAAGGACATCCTGACGTTGAAGCTCAAGACAAAAATATGAAAAAAAATACTGGTGTGAAAAATAAAGCACCCAGATTAGATGCTCCTTCTAAACAGACTGAAGAAAACCTCCGTTCCCCAATTTGCTGCATTATGGGCCATGTTGACACTGGTAAAACAAAGCTTCTGGATTGCATCCGAGGCACTAATGTTCAGGAAGGTGAGGCTGGTGGTATTACTCAACAGATTGGCGCCACATATTTTCCTGCTGAGAACATACGGGAGAGAACCAGGGAATTGAAAGCTGATGCCAAATTGAAGGTTGCAGGCCTGTTGGTTATTGATACCCCTGGTCATGAATCTTTTACAAATCTTCGGTCAAGGGGATCAGGTTTATGTGATATTGCCATTTTGGTTGTTGACATTATGCATGGATTAGAGCCACAGACGATAGAATCACTCAATCTTTTGAAAATGAGGAACACTGAGTTTATCGTTGCATTGAATAAGGTCAGGCTGGATCTTAGTCTCAACCTTGGCTTAGCTGTTGTATTCCTCTCCTTCTTTGATGCTTTATTTATTTATTTTGTCTTTTTTTCTTATATAAAAATTTGCAGGTGGACAGACTTTATGGCTGGAAAGTTCTACGCAATGCACCAATTTTGAAGTCACTTAAGCAACAATCTAAAGATGTGCAAAATGAATTCAATATGAGACTTACACATGTAAAATCGATATAAATTTCTTGTTTGTCTAATATGTTTTATCTGATTTTGATGGAAATTTCTTAATTTTGTGTTTTCTGTTTTTGATTTATAAGATTATAACTCAGTTCAAGGAGCAAGGATTGAATACTGAATTGTACTATAAAAATCGGGAAATGGGTGAAACTTTCAGCATTGTTCCTACAAGTGCAATCACGTTAGTCATGGATACACCACAAGTTCCTAATCTACTTGGTAATTGTATTTTGGCCAATGGTGTAATGTTTTGCAGTTGTTGATGTTGCAGTGGAGAAGGCATCCCGGATTTGTTATTATTACTGGTCCAATGGGCACAGAAAACAATGGTTGAAAAACTTACATTCAATGATGAAGTGCAGGTGTGCTTTTCTTATTGCTTTCTATTTAAAAATGGTTGACCATTTCACTATTGTGCAATATGTGACGTTTTGTAAATTGAACTTTGTGCTAGTGTACTGTCTTGGAGGTGAAGGTTATTGAAGGCCTTGGGACAACTATCGACGTTGTGTTGGTTAATGGTATTCTTCATGAAGGAGATCAAATTGTTGTTTGTGGCTTGCAGGCAAGCACTTAAGCTTCTATTTGGCTGAAGATTTGATGAGATTGCTAGAGGCTAAATTTCTCAAATGTTATTTCCTATTTCAGGGGCCTATTGTTACCACTGTAAGAGCATTATTGACACCCCACCCAATGAAGGAACTCCGAGTCAAGGTATGGGTTTTGGTTGTCATTTCTCACGTCTTTTTAGATTCTAGATTCTCTGGTGGGAGAAGCAGGCTATATTGGACCTAATTAATGTTTACCGCTGACTATTTACAATAAAAGTAGGAGACAAGATTCATAGGACATTGTAATTTGTTAGTGCATTGACGCATTAATATGACGATGAATGGGCAACTGTTTTCTTCTAGTCTGATTGTCTGATAAGTTTTACATTATTCAAATTTTTATCTTGTGGGGATAAACTTTCGAGTGAGCAGAAATCATCTTTTTGGGAACTTTATCAGTCTATTGTTTGAATCAAGGACTTTTAAAGGTGTAATAGCTCCTCAGGGACCACAATGGATAGGTTGGTGTTGTCAAAGGCACAAGGGGTACTTTAGGTGCTAGGACCTTCACATCCCCAAGGTGCATGGCACAAAAAGTGTTTGTGTGCTTGGGATAAGGCAATTCTAAAAAATAGTTAATATGTACATAAAACAATGAAAATTCTACCTACTGTATATGATAAGCTTTAAAATGTATTGTTTTCTTAATAGATTTTAAGGAGATGCATGGAGTACGTTACCCTTTTTTTTTAAACTTCTTCTAAAACAAGTTGGCATTGTCCATTTCTGACTAGTAAATATAGCCAATGAACAGTAGAGAAACTGAAGCATCTTTTGCCGTGAAAAAGGTGTCTTTAGTTGCAAAAATGAACACTTGATCAATAGTGCCTTGCCCAAGTGTTGTGAGGTGCTTTGGTTGAGTTGTGCTGTCCCTTATTGCCATCAATAGTGTCTCGCCCAAGGGTTGTGAGGTGTTTTGGTTGAGTTCTGCTGTCCTCTATTGCTAATGTGCACTTTGATCTGGGTCTATGTGCATTCATAGTTGTGAAGGTAATATTGGAGTCTCCATTTAGGGATAAGGCTGTGACTGGAAGCAGGTGGGGGAAGTAGGATGTATAAGAATGAATTTTGGAGTGATATGGGGAACAAGGTATTGTAGATAATTTGAGAGTCTTTAGTCTCTAGAGAGAAAATAACAGTCAGGAAAAGTGATACACGTGGTGTTTGATTGAAACAAATGGTTTGTTGTGGTTGAAGGAGTATGATTAACTTAAGTCTATAAGTTGGTTTGACATTATTCCTCATGGAAGAGGAGACTTTGTAAAATGGCTTCATCGTGGAAGAGGAGACTTTGTTGTATTTGATGATTTTTTTTTTCTAAATGGCTTAAATGGAGAAAATTGGAAATAATTTTCAACCCATTGATGTACTGTGATATCACGGAACAGCATTCGTATTTGAGAACCACCCCTCACCCTCCCTATAAAACAAATACTATGTATGCTGCATTTTGGTGGCCGCTAATCTGTAAAATAGTGCAGCATGATGGCCTTTTTGTTTTTTGGATAATTGCAGGGAACATACATGCAGCACAAGGAGATCAAGGCAGCAATGGGTATCAAGATCGCTGCACAGGTGATTGAAACTTGGCAATAGATTTGGTTGACTGTTATATTTGATAATAGTGTAAATGAATTGAAGCTTAATCTCCTGTTCTATCATTATGTAGAACCTTGAGCATGCTATTGCCGGCACTGGTCTCTATGTTGTAGGGCCTGATGATGATTTGGAAGATGTCAAAGAAGCAGTAAGGGAGGATATGCAGTCAGTCATGAATAGGATTGACAAAAGCGGGGAAGGGGTTTATGTACAAGCATCCACCCTTGGCTCTTTGGAAGCATTGCTGGAATTTCTGAAAACTCCAGAAGTAAATATTCCTGTTAGTGGTATAGGCATAGGCCCTGTACACAAAAAAGATGTAATGAAGGCCAGTGTAATGCTTGAGAAGAAAAACGAGTATGCTACCATATTGGCTTTTGATGTCAAGGTGACACCAGAGGCTCGAGAACTAGCAGATGAACTGGGTGTGAGGATTTTCATTGCTGATATTATTTATCACTTATTTGACCAATTCAAAGCATATATTGATGGTCT
Source organism: Theobroma umbraticum (assembly GCF_002168275.2). Lineage (NCBI taxonomy): Eukaryota > Viridiplantae > Streptophyta > Magnoliopsida > Malvales > Malvaceae > Theobroma > Theobroma umbraticum. Next base: position 6,989,813 of record NW_018397255.1, on the reverse strand, counting down.
GAAAGAGGAGAGGAAGAAGGAAGCAGCAGATGAAGCAGTCTTCCCTTGTGTTCTGAAGATTTTACCTAACTGCATTTTCAACAAGAAGGATCCCATTGTCTTGGGGGTTGATATCCTGGAAGGCATTGCAAGGGTACAATTTTTATCAGTTCATTCAGTTTATACTTTCCAAAATAAGTATGCACAATTCAATTTTGGCATCCAATACCGATCATGACATGAAGTCTCTATACTCTTGAACCTGCATTCAAGCTAGAGTGTCTAAAAAGCCAAGAAGTTCAATCATTAGATTTGCTCGAATATTTCTAGAAAATGACTGACAGATCTGATGTTGCAATGAGAACGTTATTCTAGGAAAATGTGTTTGAAGGAATAACCAAAATGTGGACAGATTTTTAGATTTAGATCTGATGTCTTATTGGCATTGCATGAAAAGCTAGTTCTGGATAACTGACAGGTCTGGTTTTGCACTGACAGCTATGTTTATTCTCAGGCAAATGTGTTTGAATGAATAACCAAAATATTGACAAATTTTAGGATGTATATCTGATGTATACTTGGCATTGCATGAAAAGCTGGTCCCAGCGTCGTGTTTGTAATATGCTTTTTTAATGGGCCTTGAAACCATGACTCAAACCGTTGTTAGTTGTTGAAAATACTGCAGTGAGCCTAGGCAGATCCTACTAAATTGTGAATTTGACTATGAACTACTGCTCCAAACAAGCAGAATTTTGAGAAGGATTTATTATATGAGCTTTTGGTTGTTAAACTCAATTTGTTTTATCCATAGCGTTAATGTTTGCAGCTTTCTGATACTATCTTTCTTGTTGTGCAGGTTGGCACTCCAATTTGTATTCCTCAAAGGGAATTCATTGACATTGGCCGAATTGCTTCAATTGAAAATAACCATAGACCTGTTGAAGTTGCCAAGAAAGGCCAGAAGGTGGCCATTAAGGTTTGATTTTTCTTTTTGCACTTGCTAAATATTTTATTTACCTTTTAGGTAGAATTGATTTCCTAATCTTCAGTTAGCTCAGTGGATATGAGGATGTGAAAATGTCACCAATTTCATGCCCTTGAATATTAATAATTGATGTTTCGCCTCTCACAAAAAATGATGCCATAAAATCCTAATAACATTTTGATATCTAATTGAGATTTTTATTTGCCAATATTCTTCTCCCAGTTATTTCTCCCTTACTTTTTGTAAAATGTCATTCTTTAGTTTGAATTGAGCTTGCTTCAATTAGTTCTACCGGCTTTGTTTCATCCTTCTTTTAGCTTTGAAATAATTGACATGCCGACATTTCACACACTATAGAAATCTTTCAGATTACATGCATGTGTTTTCTGGCCAAAGAATAAAAACATGCATGTGTTTCTTCTGCTTTGTTAGAAAACCTAAGAACATTTATGGCACAGACCAGTACAAACATGTCTTGATGGCAGACTACTACTTCTGAATGTTTCAACTGCATTCTCACGATTGCATGCGAATACAATGGACATCATAAATTGTGGTGAATCCAACTCCATGGAACTTTCTTCTTTAAAGTTCTTATCTGGTAGCACCTTCTGGCATGTGTCCATGATTGAAAAGTTAAGGGCTAATTGTTATTGATAATAAATGGAAAAGAATCCAACTTAATAATCTCTTAAGATCTGTTTATATGGATGTTGGAACACTATATCTTACTAGAACTGTTAGATATCTCTTCTGGCAGCAAATGTAAACATTATTTTTTTACTGTTTTCTCCCCTGCAAGGTGAAAATGTTGATATGACTCTTGCAAGTTGTTGCAACTGATTCATGAAGTCAAAAGAGAGTAACAAATGCCAGCTAACATAGTTTCAATGAAACATATGTGATGCTTACTTGAACCAATATTTCAGTACTAAACTACTGTTTGGATGATTCCAAGTATCTTTGGGTATTTGAAAATTGAAATTTTAATTCTCAGAATTAGTAATGTGAAGGATGATTATTATGAACTTTTTTTTGGTTTTAAATTTGAACCCCCCATGGTTGAATGTTATTCAACATGGTTTGCTTTTAATGTGTTGTATGAAATGACAGAATTGCTATAATTTTAAATGTCTTACATCTACAAGTGGTAGTAATATCATATGTCATGTGCACACGTAAATATAGACAATTGTTAGTCACGAATTGATGAACCAAATATCCCTGAATGCCTCTGCCTCCCCTCCTGGCCTCCCCCGTCCCCCCTCCCTCTTCTGAAGCGTATAGGGCGCGTGTTGGGTACATAGGATGATGGAGAGGATAGAATACAGAAGATAAGAAAGTTTTTGAGTTTCCTTTCTCCCTAGACCTCAGACTGATAGACGGTTATGCCAAGATGACAATTGCTTTAGCTAGGTCTTATTCAGTACTTCTCATTTGTCTTTTTGCAGATTGTTGGATCCAGTCCTGAGGAGCAGCAGAAAATGTATGGGAGGCATTTTGAGCTTGAGGATGAGCTTGTTAGTCACATTTCGAGGAGGTCAATTGATGTTCTCAAAGCTAATTATAGGGTGAGTTAGTGAGCTACTTATTATCAGTGTTCTTTCTCCCTCGCACTTTTTATTAGTTTTTGTGTGATATTGTTTAATTAATTTCAAGTTCTTCAGGATGATCTGACCCTTGAGGAGTGGAAGTTGGTTCAGAGACTGAAGATTCTTTTCAAAATACCATGAGCATGATATGAATCGACTTTGAGCAGTTGCCTTCTAAGCAGTACTTCCAAGGGGTGGTCGGTTGTAAATTTCTGAGATTTGGCTTGAGAGGATAAGTTTAATATCGAAATACCATGCCAATCAAATTTTAAGGTCGATTTTTCACTCTGGGGGGATTCTCACGTAAAGTTTTGAACGAGGAGTCGCTTCATTAAGTGCACTGCTGTGAATGGTCACTGTCCCTGGTAAACTGTTACTGCGGTGGTGTACGAGTGTTGTATCTTCCAGCACTCAATGGTTCAAAGCAGAGGGTAAAATGTGTTGAAGTGTCCACAACTTACCTGCTGCTTTCTTTGTTAAAAGAAATTTTGTCTGATACCAATGAGATGAGAAATAAGGCAAACAAACATTCATTTGTTGTAGTTGTTTTCAGTCACAGCATATAAAATGATTGCATCAGAAATTTATACCCTCTTCTTCTAAGAATCTACATTGTTTGATAGCATTTTGCATGTTCGGATCCATTTCGCTTAATATAAGCAAAAAATGAAAAAGGATTATTATTGCTTGATATCATTTTGCGTGGGGGGTTGAAAGGCGAAGGGGCTTATGGGCGACTTGAAGACAAGCTAAAGTAAGGCCATAAAGGTAACTCTCACAGCCGCGGTTGTGTGTTTGAAAAAGACCAAAGCACCCTTGCAGGGGTGGGGGGCGGCGTTGAGCTTGAGCCACCCATTCTTGTTCTTGTTTGTTACTATTAAGGATGAAAGGCCAAGGTGGGGAGCAAGGAACTCGTGGCTCCTAGCCAGCCAGCAACGCTGCTTCAAACTTTAAACCAACTTAACTGCTAGTAATGGTAAGAGAAGAGAAACAACGGGAACAAACAGTGGAGGCTGCTTCGCTCAAACTCAGACACAAAACCAGTGCATGAATCAGTATGATCAACAGTGCCATCTGCAAGGCTTCGAGTTTGAGCCATGCAACTCTCTCACTCAAAGCAGAAAGTTGTTCATTTTCGGTGAACAACCCTAATCGTCTGTCCAACAAACATTGCATGGTCTTTTCCAATGTTAGAAACAGAGCCAAGACTTGTTTGTTGACGACCGAGTACGTGAAAAGAGCGAGAGATTTCGGTGGAAAAGAAGAAGAAAAAGAGGAGGAAGCCAAAGCACACCGGAAGGAGAAAGTGCACTGCGAAGTGGAAGTGCTTTCTTGGAGAGAGAGGCGAATCAAGGCCGAAATTTTGGTTTCCGCTGACATTGATTCTGTCTGGAATGCTCTCACTGATTATGAGCGTCTTGCCGATTTTATTCCCAATCTTATTTGCAGGTAAGGTAACCCCCTTCCCCTTCCCCTTCCCCTTTCACCATTTTCTTCTTTCTCTTGTACTATCTTACTTGCATTTTCTTCGAGTAAAAGAAAATACTGTTTTGATATAAAAGTAGAAAACTTAAGATTTTAACTTTTTTTTCTTTTTTGAATGGCGAAATGTATCATCTACTTATTTTTATAGTCACGCTATGTTTTAGTAGTCATCCTTGGACTATAGGGACCATGTAATGAGGTTCCACAAAAATCTATGCCACCATTGCAAATTTGTCGACAGGGAATTCAATAACGTCCCTTTTTTTCCAAATGCTTTAATTTTCTTTGAAAGTTTTCTATCGTAATTGAGAAATCCCAACCCCCTCCCCCCCTCCTTCCCTTTTCTTTAGAGCTAGAATGACAAAGGCTAAAGCTACTAATTGTAGATCATAAACGTTTTGTGCTGTGGTTATGTACGATTAAGGTTAAACTGATACTGAACTGATTTTTTGTCCGTTTTTATTGGAGAAATTCTCTCACTTTTAATCTTGTTGGATGTGATAATGCATTGTGAAGACTCCTATATCATCTGCTGATTTAATATTGTATATTGTCCTTGGTGAACTAGTCATTGGAGAATGTAGAGAAAACTGTTTATTCTGTTTTCTACTAATCATCAACTCTCCAAACCCATTTTCATTGCGGTTAGTATCACTCTGAATGCAAATCTGTGGTCAATGCTTATCTTTTTCCCGTCACTCCCTTCTCTGTTATTTGATTGGAATGAACTTTGTCTGATTGTTAGTGGAAGAATTCCTTGTCCTCATCCTGGACGAATATGGTTGGAGCAGAGAGGTTTGCAAAGGGCATTATATTGGCAAATTGAAGCACGTGTAGTCCTTGATCTCCAGGAAATTTCCAATTTGGTAAGCATCTTATGCCCTGTAGTTATGGTGTGGAACTGTGTCATAAATACTAATTCTTTTAGTCAATCCTAGGATTTTGCTCATGTATATTTCCCTTGCTCTAATACTGATGGAGTGTTGTTTTCCATAGCTTGTTTATCTTTTTTATTTCAAAATTTTGTTTTGTTGTGTAATTCACTGCAATATCCTGTTTTTCTCAAGTTGGCCCCTCATGGAAAGAAAGCTATACTTGTGTAAAATTTCCCATTTCCAACAAATGCTGTTAGCTCCATTGGATGTTAGACCAAATCGGTAGAACTACAATCTGCAATCTTTTTGCTATAGATTTTAGTTCACAATCATAATCATGATTATCTTTAGCTTTAGCAGTTGCAAGAGCAGTTGCCTCTTCCACCAGCAGTACCATCATATCATCATCACTAAAAATTGACTTCGCTGGCACTTGTAAAAATAAATTCTACCTTGTTTCAGTCTATTAGGGAGGCTAACAATTCAAAATAGGTTTAATCTACTAATCTTGTATTTACATTCCTTTCATTTTTTTTACTGTGTGGGCATGGAAATTTTGAATGATTGTTGGAGTGTTGAATGATATCTAGCTTTAGAAAACTTGACCTTCATATAACACCATTGAAGGTTGTATTTCCATGCCGGTCACAATCTTGTAGATCCTAAACTAAGACTAAAAGAGGCAAGAAGAGTTTGTCCTTTATGCTGGTCGAGCAACCTGTCACAGTTTTTGTTATAAAGAATGGAGAAAACAAAGAATGAATTCATTTTGAAGACATTTTTGTTAACCTGCATAAAGAATTACTTGGTTCTACATGATAAAATTTTTTAACCTTGTCACGTTAAATGCTTCCTGAGTACTCGTAACTATTATATGGTATGCATGTGATTTATTTTTTCAGTCCTTCCCATTTCATTGACAAAGATTTTTGGACGATTCACATAATTGCTAATGAAACTATAAGCCTGAAATTATTGCAATTGCAACTAAGAAATGGAAATAAGGTTTGGGTCATAGTTGGAGGATGAATATTGTAATTTGGCAAAATAGTTCGATATAACCAATGGCTATCATGTCATAGGGCTTTGCCTGGGTTGGATGTGAATGATCAGTGAATCATCTCTGTCAAAACTAAAGTAGTTGATGAAACATTTAGAATAAACTAGTTTAATGGAAGGTGATTACTTATGATGATTTGAAATAAAGGCTCAAAGCATATTCGACATGAATATTAAGGAAGAATAACGTCTCAAAGAGCATTTAATTTCTTAGGTGCTCAACTATTAATTATGACAGGTGCTGTTAATCATCCTACGAGTATTCCAGGGCTTTTCCTGTGAACAGCTGACTGCAAGGAATGAATCTAAATTTTGGAAAAAGAACATTGGAGCTCTGCTTGGCTTAGGAGCAAACAGAGGGAGCTTTGTCTTTGCCAGCCTCTTTGTACTAACATTTGCAATCTCCTTTTTCAGGCTCGAAAATTAACAAGCCTGTACTTCCTTTACCTACCATGGATCCTTGACCACTCCAGATATGATATTTCTATTTGATCCATGAAATATTTCAATCTGCACCTCTTTAAGTCCTAATATCATTATTTTTGAAGAAAATATTGAATTAACTTTTGAAAATATGAGTATGCATGGAGTGTGAGCGAATAATCAAGGATGGAGAAGGTGCCTGAAGGCAAGCAATGCTAAGCGCTATCTCTAATTTTGGGCAAGGCGAGTCCATTAAGTCACTAATTTGCAGGTTTAGTATGTGGAACTATTTGAAAAAGAAAATAAGATTTTGAACTGAAATTTACTCAGTGGCTAATTTGAATAAATTTCTAACTGTTGGTAACTAAACTTTTATCTTTATTTGCCCAAATTGATTAGTAGAAAGCTCTGACTTTTAATATTTATAAAGCTGTTTTTCAAAGAACTAAAATTGGGTGAACCTTGAAACTGAAAGAGAAAGTTGGATTTCAAGAAAAGACACGGATGAAATTTTGGGAGCTGTGAAAGCAAAATCATTGAAGAAGATTTTTATTCAGCTCCATTTCTTCTTTGGATTGTTTAGTTGTGTATAATTGAATTTGAGTCATTTCATTTGTCTTTCATTATTTTAATTTTCACGTATGCCTGTCTATTCTCTTTAAAACCTACGAGCTTTATAAGTGTTGCTTGTGATTCAGACCAATGGTCGTGAACTCCATTTTTCCATGGTTGATGGAGATTTTAAGAAGTTTGAAGGGAAATGGTCAGTCAAATCTGGAACAAGGTAGCATCAATGTTCTCTTTTTCATAGCCAACAAGTTTCCGCGTTGCTGATTTTATCATATGAAGTGAAAATGTATCTTCTCTTACTGCTTTTGCAGGTCTGTCATGACAAATTTATCTTATGAAGTTAATGTAATTCCGAGATTTAACTTCCCTGCCATTTTCCTGGAGAGGATTATTAGATCAGATCTTCCTGTGAATCTTCGAGCCTTGGCTTCTCAAGCTGAAAGGAATTATCATGGGAATCAGAAGATGTCAATAGAAAAAGATTTGGTTAGAACATCTTTGCCTGTTCCTTCTTCATCTGGAATGGACTTGGATGGTGCACTCTTGGAAAAGGACAAACTACTACCAGTAGACCTCAGAGAGAGTTATACTAGCTCCAATCTTGGTCCCTTGCTTCCATCTTCAAGTGAGTTGAACAGTAACTGGGGTGTTTTTGGAAAAGTGTGCAGAATTGATAGGCCTCGCATGGTGGATGAAGTTCATCTTCGTAGATTTGATGGCTTACTGGTAACTGATTGATTCTAGACCGTTCTTGTAAGGTCTTCCTGTTCTATGGAAGGCCGCCCTTGTTTTAGCTGTTGCTGATCAAATTATTCTGTTTTAGCTGTTGTTGATGAAATACTTTTGGGCTGAAGGAAAATGGAGGTGTTCATCGCTGTGTTGTTGCTAGCATAACTGTAAAAGCTCCTGTTCGTGAAGTTTGGAATGTTTTAACTGCTTATGAGAGTCTCCCGGAGTAAGTAATGATAGTCTTGTTTCTTGAACTCCAATTTAAGGAGATTAACTGCTATTTTTTGTGCTAAATTGGTTTTTCAATTCCCAAAGCCATAGGCATTGGTTGTTATCATCTGATAGTTTGGTGGCATCTTTGACTTGATCTTTCAAAATTTTACATTCAATAGCTTTGTTAATTAGATTTTGGAACTCCATTTTGTTGCGCTCTACTGCCATTGAAGTTGGGTTTGAGACTCAAATAATCAGAATAACCTAATCCAGAAAATTTGAAGTGATGTATGACACATTTGGGGAAGTACCTAAATAGGTTTCTGGTGGGTATGGGTAGAAAATAAGGAGTTTTAGGGTTTAGAGTTATGGTAGGGAATCAAATTAGGGTTTAATTCAATTCATATTTTGTCTCAAGAACTGGAGGAATCGAGGGAAAAGAAAGCATGCTGGAAATTCTGGTGGCAGCAGAACTAGAGTAAAGCAGTGATGTATTGTCCTGTTAAGCAAGATCAAAGAAGATTATGGATCCTGTCTTATGCTATGAACAGTAGTTTGAGGCATATTATAGAAGTAGAAAGAGAAAGAAAGAGGAAAAAAAAGAGAGAAAATGCTCAATTAGCCAATAACCCAGCTCTGATCGACAATTTCACTATAATTCAGGTACCAAATGTGTAGTTAACCCTCGGAATAAAGAGTTTGAGTACCATATTTGGCATCTGAATAGGTAAAACCAAAAAGACCATGCTATTATTGTGCCATCATGATGATTTCTCCTAGCATCCATTAACAATTTAGGAGCTCATGGGAAAGGGAGTAATGCGAAAAGAAAATATTCAGTAATATTATCGGAATACTTTTGCTTTTTTTTGGAAGTAAAATAGCTAAAGGATTTTTAAAAGCTGTATGATATTCAGTAGTCATTGGCACTTAAATATGCTCAATAAGGCATACCTACATGAGGGCTGCTTAATTTAATGAAGTAAGCGAACATCTTGCGGGACATGTGGCTTTGGCCACACAGACTAGAATAAAATTATACAAGTGTTAGACTGCACTGGTTTGGAGTTATTGCTTTTCAGTCAAGTAGTGTAAGCAAGAATATATATATATATTTTTGCGCACGCAAACTGTGGTTATTATGGAGTTTTGGTCCTCAATATCAACCTGTAAGTCTGTATTTCACCATCATTCTTGTTTCAAGCATACATAACTTACCAGTTACCACATTCTCCACTGCTCCCATATCGATTATAGAACGGAGTAAGTAAATAAATCTATAGTGTTCAAATATATATGTCCTTGTAATAAAATAGTTCTTCACATTCCTTTTTTTTCTCATTAAGTTTCATTTTTGCAGGTTTGTTCCAAATTTAGCTATTAGTAAAGTTTTGTCACGCGAAAACAACAAAGTTCGCATTCTCCAGGTATAAGTAAGATTTTGTTTCTGATGAATTATTGGGTGCGTAGTGAATTGCCTTTAGATTCTCTTGTTTTTGGTGCAGGAATGATAAAATTTTTTCTCATCTTGTCTTGCATGTTGTCCTTATGGATCATGTAATCCAACCCCTTGTCCGAGAATTGTGTAATCATCTCCATATAGGATTGTTAATCCCATTAACTTTCCATACAATTCCTATAAGGTTGAAGACAATGAAAATAATAGCATTGAATAAAGAAATTACCATATCCAATCGTATGCACCAAATGTGAACTTAAGGATGTTTCCCTACAAAAGACCAACTGAAGTACATAAACTAGCATTGAATAAAGAAATTACCATATCCAATCCTACGCACCAAATGTGAACTTAAGGATGTTTCCCTACAAAAGACCAACTGAAGTACATAAACTATGTCCTTTAAAGCGATTATCATTCTGAAAATGTAGGCAAGGCCACAATGGTCTAAATCATGGAGATGATGGTATCAATTGGTGCCAAGTAACAAAAGGCATGAAAAAGGTTTTGGTAGAAAATAATAACAATGCCACAAAAATCATGATGTTGAACTATTAATTTTTATTGAGATCTTAAAGGACTGTATATGTATATCTTAAAATCTTGACTGTGTTCAGCACCCTTTCTCTGAGTAGTTCTACTAAGGATTTTGTCCTGGAAGTCTACTTATTCTGGTTGTCTTTTATGGTTTTACTAGCATTCATTATATGCATAGTAGTATGGGTCATGAAATTAAGCTTTATAAAGGTGTTGAAGTATGTACCAGGTTCCAAATATTACTAGTAGATAAATATTTATAATTTTAATGCTATTAAATGACAAATGTAGTATGCAATATAGATAGATGTTATTTATTAGATAGTTTAACCATGCATTAACATTTATCATGAACATGATGCAATTAAATGCATCTCAAAATTACATAAAGCAATATTAATCAGTATAGTTTATCACGTGACATCTCAATGGTTAGTATCTTGACACTCCATCTACGAGGTTTCCAGTCTGAAATCCTGGGAATGGAAGGGTGGGGTCTATGGGATGGGAAACAAGTATCTCCCTTGGTGTAGCATAAGACTGTATGGGCCAGAAAAATAGTTTGGTAATTCTGTTTGAATGCAAGTGTTTTAAGTCTGTATGCAAGTGTTTTGAATGCAGAAAAAGAGTTTTGATTTTGTCCTTATCTTTTTATCATTTGAATCCCTCTCATGAAGCATAAATTTATAACAAATTTGATGGTGATTGATGATCTATATTAGTTCAACCAAATATAAAGCAAGATTAGGCTAGCCTATTTTATAATGTAATCAGTTCCTTTTTGCAGGAAGGATGCAAGGGTCTACTGTATATGGTTCTTCATGCACGGGTTGTTTTAGATCTACACGAACAACTTGAACAAGAGATCAGTTTTGAGCAGGTTGAAGGGGATTTTGACTCATTTCAGGGAAGATGGCTTCTAGAGCAACTTGGAAGTCATCACACGCTACTGAAGTATTCTGTGGAGTCAAAAATGCACAGAGATTCCCTTCTTTCTGAAGCTATAATGGAAGAGGTATGGAAATTATGCATTCTGCTTTTCTATTTTCACCTACCGTCTTATTCCTATTCTACAGTTAATGTATATATTGAAGTATTGTAGGTGTAACTTGAATATAAAAAATATTTTTTGTGTAAAGATATCCTTTTTGGTATATTCCCTTTCCTTTGTGCATGTTGACTTGAACCATGCAAAAAGAAATTGGTCCATTCGAGCATCCCGGCAGAATGTTTGAAATGGCAGCCTTCGTTGACCTTCAAAGTTCTTAGATTTCATAAAATTATAAACTACATATAACAAGTTCTACTTACACAGAAAAAGACTACTTTCCACTTTCCAGTTTCCGATGTAGTCATACCTTCACTCAGCAGATAAGAAATCCAGAATGGATTTGGAACAGTCATGGATGGATACCCACATAATAAATTTAAATGAGGAGTTTTCTAGAAACTCTTAATACAGCTTTAACTGAATATCCACAAAATCCATCCTCACAATATATGTCGATTTTTCCTTTTTACCTTCCCTACATGTTTGTTTCAGAACCAATCTTAGAAGCCTACAAAGTGTGTTGTGAGATAAATGTTTCTTCTGAGAAATAGTCTCCGATCTTGTGGGAATGTATGAAGACAGTATAATAGGCATACTTGTGGTTCCTTGACTATCAGAAAAGGGGGAAAAAAGGTCTAATGGCTTAATGTTTTTGGCTTTTTATTTTTGTATTTTGAACTTATACATTTTTTAATTTTTTTATCCTACATTTTTTATTTTCAAATAAGAAAGAATATGTTAAAAAAATATTGATGTTTTACCTCTTCTCACCTTGTAGGTTATATATGAAGATCTACCATCCAATTTATGTTCAATTCGCGATTATGTTGAAACAAGGGAGGTGGAAACACATGAAAGTCGACAACTTTCAGGGAAAGAAAGTTCTTCTTCCAGCACAAACAATGGAACAGGTTATAGTGATACTGCTAAGCAGGTTTTGGATTCCACTAGTCCTAATTCATGTAGACAAAGACCCAGAGTTCCTGGCCTGCAAAGGGACATTGAAGTCCTCAAAGCTGAGCTCCTGAAATTTATATCTGAACACGGACAGGAAGGATTCATGCCCATGAGAAAGCAACTTCGCTTGCATGGCAGAGTGGATATTGAGAAAGCCATCACACGCATGGGTGGATTTAGACGGATTGCATCCTTGATGAATCTCTCCCTTGCATACAAACAACGCAAACCAAAGGGCTACTGGGACAACCTTGAGAATCTACAGGATGAGGTGGACTGTTTTGTTACTATCTCAATTGATTGATCATATTGTTTTTCTTTTAACTTAATTTTCTAGGCTCATACACATGCAGCAATCAGCCAAATGAAATTGGAAAGTATGCATGTTTTGGTGAAATGCATTCATTCATCCTCATTAAAATATTAGATGGTGGAGGGTTATTGCATTAAAGAATCATAAAATGTACAAGTTGATAATGACAAACTATCTAAATTGGCCAGTTTTACCTTTCAGATTAGCCGATTCCAGAGGAGCTGGGGGATGGACCCATCATTTATGCCCAGTAGAAAGTCTTTTGAGCGTGCAGGTAATTCAATTGTGATATTGTGGCTTTTTGTTCAAACTATAGGTTGCTTTCATTTTGTTTTATTATTAGCATCAAATAGTTGGTATGATGTTGTCTTCCATCAACCAGAGCAATTTAACGTGGTGAAAATTATTTTTGCAGAGAACAATGTGCAATGCTATTAAAAGAAAACTGTCCCCATTTAAAGGAAAATTAGTTCTCTTGTTAATTCTGTTTAAATTAAAATGTTACAGGGCGTTATGACATTGCACGTGCATTGGAGAAATGGGGGGGCCTTCATGAAGTTTCTCGTCTACTGTCTCTCAAGGTGAGACACCCCAGCAGACAGCCACAAACTACTCCTAAGGAGAAACAGATTGACAACATAGCAAGCAGTGATGTAGAAAGTGAAGGAAAGACTCCATCAAATCCTTATGTTTCTCAAAATCCACAGAAGTGGCTCAAAAAGCTACAAGATTTGGACATTGATTGGGTTGACTAAATATATAGGTACTAGTTTCTTTTCTCCATATCTCTTAACATCTTTCTTTCTCTCTCTCTCTCTCTCTCTCTCTCTCTCTTTGTTTTCTTATAATCTTCTCATTCATAATATTATAAAGAAATGGCTTTTGTGGCTCCTAGCTACGATAATCACCATGGAAAACAAACACAGGATTGGCAAAGAAAACAAAAATGCCTCCACTTCCAAGGTTTTTACAATTTTAAAATATATTTCTGTTTTCAAGTTGCCATGTTGCTGCTGCAGCAAAGGTTCTAGACAGTTTACTTCTTAAGACATGGTTGAAAGTTCAGATGTGGGACTAATTAAGGGTTTAACTTCTAATACAAGCTCGTTTATTTGGGAAAATTAGTCATTCCAATTACTCATCTTTTCAAGGTGGAGGGACTAGTTTGGTTCATTAGAGCTTGAAAGAGCTAATGACCTGCTACACCAAGATCAGAATAGCTGTGTCTATACCTCCTGGAATAGGTATTAGGAATCACTTCGTATTGGACAAATTAACATTTCTATGTTCTAGTCTATCCAGAAATATTAGGCTGTTGGCAAGTAGTACTGCCTACAATGCAACGAGATATAGCAGTGAAAATATTTGTTACATATATTTCATTTGCTTTAGTAATATATTTATATGTTATTATTTATTTTAAATTATGTTCATCAGGATAAATAGTTAAAGTTAATATAAATTTATCGTTTCATAGTCTATTATTTTAGGATCATAGATATTAATTGAAGTTGTAGTTTATTGATAGACATTAATTGAAGTAGTGAGTTTATAAATTGATGTCAGTCGAGTTTATAAATTGATGTCAGTCCTCGTACGTATGGAAAAGTGTTAATCAAAAAATGCAGAGTCAAAGCTTTTTTTTCCCTCTACCTTTTCTAATAGCTTAATAATTAAAAAAACAATTAAGGATAAAGGCAAAAATAGTACTTGTGTTGTCCCATTTGTTAAGGTTTGTGATGGGATTGTAATCTTTAAGATATGATGTCTAAGTTACACTATGTAGGTCCATCATCTAGTGAAATTCAACTCAAAGTCAAATAACATTTTCTATCTACATGGTATATGATGTGACTTAACAATCTAATAAAGTAACAAATATAGTGAATATTTCCTCTTCTCCCTCATCCCTTTTAATAGTTTAGATTTCGTGAAAAACTCTTGTTCTTCTTCCTCTCTCTCTCTCTCTCATATCTTTGATATATATATATATATATATATATATATATATATAATTGAGAGAAAGAGGATTCGAATATTATTTTTTAAGTAAGGGTAATATTATTTTTAAGTCAAATGCTCGAATGCATATATATATATATATATATATATATATATAAAGAAAAAAGAAAGGGTTTTCGAAATTAAAAAAAATACTCTAATTAGAGGAATGAAGGGGAGGAATAAAAAAAAAAGTTTTTTTTCATGATTTTGGTGTCGATAAACGACAATAATCAATGACAAAAATATCAATTATGATTCTCTGAATTTTGAGTTTTATCGGGTAGCCACATCAACTAGTCATGTCATATACCACTTTGGCAATAAAAAGCCAACTAACATTGGGTCTAATTAATGACAATTATATTTTCCTCAAAGTTAAGGATGTATTTATCTTTAAATCAAAATTTAAAAACTCAATTAAATGTAATAAAAAATAAAAAGTTTAGTTGAATACAAGTAAGGGCTTTTAAGTGTACACTTCAACTAATTTTGAAAAAAAAAAAAAGTATACACTTCAACAAACAACTTTTTGTTCTTTAAATAGAATATTTTTTGGTTTTCTATAAGACAAAACAACTTACTTTTCAATTTCTTCTACTTTTACAAATATTTCTTAAATTGTCTCTTATATTGTTTTTCTACAAAATAAGTTTGGAAGAATTGATATCCTTGTTAAACACCTATGAATACTAAGTAGATGGATTTCATCCATGCAAACACAATTATAATTTTTTTTTGAATTAAAGGCAAAACACAATTACAATTCATTATCGAATTTTATTATATTTTCAAGATTTATTATATATAATTCTTTTGTATACCTATTAAGTGATGAGAACAAATAAACTATAAAAAAAAGTGACATTGATACACGTTTTGGAACTTTTTTTTTTCAATTTTATGTTTTAACACAGTGAAAATCTTAAATTAATTTGTTAATTAAATATTAAATAAACAATGAACAATCATCTAATCTGATTATGAGATAAAAAAACATCATTTTCAATTTATAAAATAATAATTTTATTTCGTAACATGACGATGAACTTTAGACATTTTTTATAAGTATTACATTAATTATAAAAAAATTTATAAATAAAAAATAATATATAGAAAACTAAAATTATTATTAGTAAGTGTGTATCTGAATTTTATTTGAACACGTGATGGATACAATAGTTATTATATGAATTATATCCAAATTTTATTATAAAATATTGTACATTTATTTCATCGAATCAGATAATATAAGATATAGCAAAGGAGGAGTGTAGGCTAGAAGTGAAAGTGTGATGTCCTATCTGGCTGGCTATATCGATATCTCATGCCTACTAATTCCTAACCTGTATCATCATCCTATCTCAAAAGTCCCACTTCACAGTTTCACATGGTTCCACCGGTTATCTTCCAGTTCCGTACAACCACTCAAGTATTGACTTCACTTTATTCCCATCACTCATATTATCCTTGTACCTGCCTACCTTGCATTAATTTTTTTTTGTTGTTTCTAACCTCTCCAACTACCCTTTCTTCCTCCATCACTAGCCCATACTAATTAACCCTCTTCAATGATTTCTCATCTCACTCAGATTTACACAACGCTTACTTGCCTTGATTTGACCAATTCATACGAATAAAATTAACTTGAGGAAAATGATGAAACGATAGTATTGTGAATGGGTTAAAATTAAATGTATATACTTGTTGATTGCCTTAATTTAGTAAGGATCAGCAGTACATGGTACATGCAACGATCAGCTTATAGGTGTATGGCTTGACAATTTATAAAGTAAACTACAGAACAAACCAAAATAGAGCGCCCTTTCCCTTGTACCGAGGAAAAGAAAGCCCCTGGCAGGCAGGGAGCAAAGACGACTACATGGTACATGCAAGTATACATCTGTGTCTGTGTACATGTGACAAGTTCTGTTGATGAAGACCTGTATTTCAACAGGAGTGGAAGGACAAAGTGAGAGGAAGATGATGATGGTGATGGTGATGGTGGAGATGATGGTTGGACTCCTTCTCTATACGCCACTTTAGATTAAGAAAGTCGTCGGTGGAACATGGCAGCCTTAAGGGCCCCGTTGTGTGGTAGCCGTAGACCTCGTGAGCCTTCTCCAGAAGCCGCCTGAAAAGCGGATGGTAAAGGTAAGATATTGGAATCACAAACCGCTGAAACTCTCCTTCTTCCTCCAACCCAACCTCGACAGCAAGCCATCCTTTCTTCACCTTCGCCTTCTTGTCCTCCTGCATAGTACTACCTAGTTTCAGAACAAAGGGTGGGAAAGAAGAGAGAATTTAGGGCTTTGGTGGTACACAACTGAGGGCCGAAGTAAAGTGATGCTACTAGTATTTATAGCAGTGGTGGGGGATTAAAATAAAAGAGAAAATACAGGTCGTAGTACTTTATACGGAATCATGAAGACGTGGGAGTGGAAGTGGGGTTGGCCTTTGCTCTCTTCATTCCTTTCTGTGCCGTCCCCCCTTTTTATTTCGAGAGGGACACCGGCTCCTGGTGTGAGGATGGCGACGTGGAACCTCCATGCTTTTCTCTTGAAACATGTGCCCGCTCCTCCCCTTTAGCTTTTGTTTTAGGGTGGGTTTTGTTAGATCAGATTTGGTGCAGGGTAACATTAAGTAGGTACTTAATGTATTCAAGCTTGTACTAGTATAAATCAACAGCAAGATACATGGATATTCCTTTGGAAAATTAAAGTGGAATACGGGCGGGGGTTGGTGAGAGATTCTGGCTGCCTGGCCTGGACCCCCATATTCAATTCCAAGGCATCTACCTTCCTAGTGGGAGCGTACGTGATATCCTTCAAATCATAGCCAGAACAAAAGGAAGGCAAAAACTCCTAGTATTCCATGATGCTTTAGGATGTGATTGGAGTGACAGGCTCGAGGTTCCTCGCAGCGGCTGGCTCGAAGGTGGGATTGCAGGTCAGGCAATCGTGGGGCTTGAATCTACCATAGGCGTAACAAAAAGGGGTCTGGTCGCACACGAGTTTGGACCTACCCAACCCCACACAAGTGGGAAATCATTGCCGACCAAATCATCTCACGCCCTACCATCTATGTTGGCATGTATATGTATACAGATGGATGGTGATGATGCATGGTTGTCGCATCAATCCTAAAGTTTTCTTTTTTTAACCGCTTTTTCTTTCTTTAGTTGAAAAACACGAAGCACTTTCCTTATTCCCTGTCCCCCTCTTTTGTGTTATATTACGTATATGAATTAGATTAGCCATCTATCTTACTCGGGATAATAATTGTTTTTGATTAATGAAATGATGTCTCAGACCAAAAAAAGCCTTGTACAAATGTGCATAATATGGGTAGATGGGGTGTACCCATTTAGATTACTCACTGCTTTACAGAAAAAGTATATATATATTATTATCCATTGATTTATAAAATAAAAGAGGCAAAGAGTAAAGCTGTGTAGTGTTGGTACCAGAGGTGGTACAGCACTGCAGAATAAGAGGTCAAAGTTGAATTCTTAGTCATCATAAAATTAATAATAAGAGTACGAACGTCCTTTACATTGCCACTACACTTTGGAATAACTCAAAAGCAATGCAAACAAATCCAATCCAAATAGTTACCTGGCTTTCCAAGTGCAAAACAGACAGACAGACATTCTAACCCATTTTATTTATTATTCTAAACCCTAAATTGCCTCCTCCTGTGTATCTTACCATGAAGTTAACCTTTAATTGCATGACTTGTAATAAAATAACTTGCCTCATATGATCTTTTAAACTTAGTACATAAATATTAAATAAGCAACATCTTTTGTGATGTAATAATATACAGTACATTTACTGTCACAAGATATACGAAAACATGGTGATTAAAGTCAATCATGCAATTATTGTTTAATCCATAGCAACTAGCTATAACTATAATATTCAATCTTGATGAAATTTAGTATAAGGGGCTTAAGGACCACATCATCAAAATCCCAAACGTATCGAGTATTTCTTTTTGTGGTTAGCTTCACATCTCTTGGTTTGTCAACTAGTTAAACAATTATCTCTTATCATCATATCCATTTCAAATTAGTCACCCTATCTCTGTACAAATCCCTTACACATATAGTATCAATAGTCGTTTCAAAGACAATATCACCAACTTTTCCAAGAATAAGGAACTAAGCAAAGCCTTCCTTTCTCCTTTTGTCTTTGGATTAAACAAGTGATATCCACACTAAGACTGCAAAAACTTTTGTCCATAATTTTTTCACCTTGAGGAAAAACCACTGTACATAGGCGTTGAAGAAGTCGTTATACGTGCGTGCATGGTTGGCTTATTGTTGTCTTTTACGTTAAAGTAGAAGACAATGAGTACTGACGCATGCAACTACTTGGCAAGATTGCCGCTTAATGCCATCTCTCAATCGTTAGACAGTTTTCTTTATTTGATACATGTCTATCCCTTATCTCTATCTTTGGGGGTTTGTGAAGGTTGTTTTGAACAGAAATAAAGGGCATAGCATTGCAACTAAGTAAGCAAAAAGAAGTAGAGAAGTAGGTAGATGTATACTAAGAGCAATACTATAATTGGAGGAAGAGGTAGTGCTATAAGGGGCACTACTCTTTTTGTAAACTAAGAAAAAGTTTTGAAGTGAAGTTCTATGTCAAAACGAAGTCCCTCTTAGATGAACCTAGGCATTTACCTTGCTATTTATTGGCTAGGAGTAAGATGATCATCCATATGGTGAAAGACCATGTATACATAATCTTGCAAGTAACAACTATTAATTAGGTATTTACAAGGGTAATTAATTACTATGAGTTTAAGTTTTATATAGATATTATATATTGCATTTAAGAATATTTTTGAGATTGTTAACAAAAAAAAACTTATTTAATTTTCATTATCGATCTTCTCTAGTATCATGTATTTCACATAATAATAATAGATGAGATGAATTTTAAACTTATACGTAAAGTTTTTTTTTTATTTAATAAGTATATCTTTTGGATTAAAAATATAGATTTATAACAAGTAGTATCAAAATCAATTCCAATTCTTTATTGAGATGTTAGGATCGAAAAAGACTTGGATCAAAATAAACCATTCTCCTTTATAAGTGAAAGAGCTAGCACATGGAGAATTGAAAGTGTGGGCCTACGGCACTAATACTAATTAGAAGCACACTAGAGACACAATGCAAGCAAGATTGAGATAGCCTACTTTTAGAAACAAGATAGATGGAGGTTAAAAGAAAGCCAATTATTTCCAAGGAGTTTAGACAATCAGATATGGAATGCCCGTAGCAGCATATCTTTAGTCGTTATCAGATATAAAGGGCAAAGATCGATCCGGGAGACGTCAAAGGGAATAAATCAGGAATGGAGTTCATAGCTAGTAAGATGGTGAGAAAACATTGCAAGGGACCATTCCATACTAAGTGGCCTTTTCTAAGTATTCAAGACGACTGACTCACAGCAGCAAATGATGAATTGGATTTGGGCGGTGGTGGCGCACTCCCTCCATCTCCCATCAACGTGCATGCTTATCTTCTGTTTTCAACTAGCTTTTCCCCCCAATCATACCCTTTTCTCCAGCTCTTGCCTTCTTTTTTCCACTCTCTCATCATATATTTTGAGTGCACCTTTTTCTTTTCCCTGCTCCGCCAGCAATTCTTGTGGTAGCGCATGCCAGGTTGACTGTACTCTCATCTCTTTTCTTTCGCTAACTTCATGATGGTCTTTTAATTTATCAGTCCTCCCACTGGTCGGCGCCAACCAGTTGCATATATCTTGACCTCTCCTCTCTTTCTCTTTCTATATATAATCCTTCTCTTTCGTATCTTCTCCTTCTCATTTTTTCCCCCACCCTCCTAACTCCTAACTCCCCAAGTCATAATTCATGTCTTGTCACAATTCCATTAGCACAATCTATGATGGACTTATATTTAGACTAGTGAAATTCGACAACTAATTGTTTCAACCTCGATAGCCTTTTTATTTTATTTTTTCCTTTTATAGCGAGCTAGAACAACATTTATATATGATCCATGAAATAATTTTGATATTAAAAATCTAATACAAATATTTCATCACGAGAACAACACGTGTGCACGACAAATATGATTTGTGTTGCAGTTAGACGTGATATGTATGGTTCAAGATTCGAAATCCTTCTTCTCTTTAAACTCTCTCGTTACGTAAAGTAATAATAATAATAACTTGATTTATCTCTCCCTACATATACAATCTACACTATTCCCTTATTCGATGCAAAAATGTTTTAAATTATTTTTTTCTATGATGCAAAATTCAGTGTAAATACACACACACACACACGTATATATCATTTTCATATAGATAACAGCAAATCTGTTACCCATCAGTCACAAAATGCACTACAAGTTTATCACAAAATGCATCATGACAATTGAGAAATTGTCACGAATGCATCACTAAAACCCTAATATATATGTGATGCAACCGATCCGTCATAAAATTTTTATTTCTCATCATAAGTAACCTTGTTTTCTTTTCTTCTACATATCTAGGCAAAGTTTTGAGTTTTGATAGGGAACATGGAAAAGATAAAAGCACCATGAACTACTCTTTCATTGCCCGCCTTTGCTTTCTTTTCTTCTATCCAGGCAAAGTTTAAGCTTTGATGGGGAACATGGAAAAGATAAAAGCACTATGAATTACTCTTTCATTGTCCGCCTTTGTCTCCTATATATGTGCCCATGGACCCAGCCTTGTTTGGGACCATTGGGCGTACAGCCCACCTACAGTGCAGTTCAATCCGACCATTTAGACAATATTTGTAATAATTAATACTTTAATTCTTTAATTTGTAAATGTATTTTAAAATTAAAATTAAATAAAAATATACAATTTATTAGTAAATTAATTTATTTGAGTTGGGCCTAAAAATTTAAGCATTATTTACTTGCTATCACTATCTATAAATTTTGAATGGGAAAGGAATAAACTCACACGCACATGCACACGTGCAATTCTACATAGAAAATAAAGAAAATAGGTGCCATTTTCCTTTTCTGGCTAATCAAACAGGGTCGTCAAGGTATACAAGTGATGAACTAAAGCATTCAGACTTCATATTGAGATTCCTAACAAACAGGAAAGACTGTGTGACCAACAGAATGAATTACAAACCAATTCCGAATGGCACCTTCGGTCTAGACTTGTTCTTACCCGACGTACTCATCTGGTTCGCATGTTCTTCTTCCTCTTCAAGCTTTTTCCTCCGAGCAGCCTCTTCCTTTTGCCTTTGAATCAGCTCCAACTCCCGGTACCTTTCCTCCTCCTTCCTCTGTAGTTCCAGGGCTTCTCTTCTCTGAGCCTCTTCCACCCTCCTCCTGTTCTCTTCTAGCATCTTATCCAGCTCCTCTCTCTCCCTCCGGACTTGTTCCTGCCAAGTTGTCAATACCATATCAAAACACTAGAAGGATCAAGATCCAAAAAAAAGAAAAAGATCAGTTTATAGTGAATAGTTATGCATTGGTAACCACAGCTTTCAAATGCATAGAACATGAACCCTCATCCAATGTATAGTTACACCCTAAATGGGCAGCAAGTTAGAATTAACAAGACAATCAACCTGGTAGCAGTAGTAATTTCCCACTCACGTCATTTTCTCAAATCATACCTTCTTATAAACGTCATAAATTCTCCCTAAATGCCTTTCTCATGCATAATCTTAGAAAGGCTTAGAACAGAGAGGGAATTGAGAGACCTGAAAGTAAAGGGGCTTCCTAGAAAACCAGCCTTCTTCCCATTTATCGAAAACACAAATATTGTGTAGTCAAAAGCACAAGCAATCTCAAGGTTATCCTTGTATTGAGCTCGGTTTTAAAGCACTCAACTTTGACCCACGTAAAAACACTATATTCCAAAGAATAAATTAGTAATATTTATAACAATAAAAATGCATTTTAATTATTATAGATATAAATATATTTATATCTAATATTTAACAGATTTACACCAAGGCACACGTACTTCTTCTTAATAATGTCAATATATAAACAGATACAATGTATTACAAATATCAAACGCTAGTTCAAATTATGTCATCATCTGACTCTAGCACTAAGTTTCTGTACCTTTCAGCTCTACGAGCCAGATAATCTTCTATATTCTCCTCTCCCATGCCCTTTATATTAAATCTAATTGCTTAAAATATCTTATATATTGAAGATACTATATGATCTTTTGCACTAACGCTAACTAGCAATGCTTGCTTGAAGTCACAGCTCTGCCCCAAGATTACTGCTAAAAGAAATGAAAAGAAGAACAGCCTTATACTTTGTGGAAAAACCCAAAATTAAACCTAATAAATGAATGGAATAGCTATATCTACAACAGAAGGCCATATAATTTTGTTTCTAGTTAAAAGCTACTGTATTAATCTTCTCTGTTGATTCAAAGTACATGCACTAGTCTTTGTAATAAACACGTGTTTATACTAATATGCACCTTGCCTTCAGTGCCTTACAGCAACACCTTGACATCACTTACATTGTAACAAAATACACAGCCATTATATCATTTCCCTTTTTTGTTTCCCAAAAATACTCTTCTTCACTTGTTCATTCTAGGGCGCAAATACAGATAATAAATACTAGTAATTTGACAAACATTTCAATGCTTACTTGTTTTAGCCTTGCCTCCGCCAGAGCAGCTTCCTTTTCTTTTTCGAGTTGCATGGTAACATCATCCAACAGCTTCTTACGCCCTTCCACTATCCGCTTCTCTATATCCAACTTAACTTGCTCCGAGTTCAACCTCTCCTCAACATTTTTCTGAATTGCTTCCTCCAATCTCTTCGCGGTCTCTTCCTCTAATAACTTCAGTTCAGCCTCTTGTTGAAGCCTAAAAACAGAAACAAAAAGCAACAGAAGATAAATAAAATCTCTCTTAATATAAAAAATGAAAATTTAACTTAATTTTGTGAATGGGAATTCGATTTATTTAAGTTTTACATAAAACAAATATATGTATGTATGTATGTATGAATATGCTTAATGTTTTAGCCATTTGCTTCCTTTAATCAACTATGACTCACGTTTCTAACCTTTTGCTTTAGAACAACTTTTTAACAAGTAAAAATCAAATAGATAATCGAGCCTAAAAGAAATTGTAGTTTGAAGAATATACAAATTAACAAATTATTCCTGTATAATTGCCATACCTAAAGTAAATACTTTTAACCAAAACAACATTATTTACCCAATTACACGAAATACAATAGAAAAAAGAACAAGAAATGGAAAGTTTACCTATTATTTTGATGGACGGGAATAGCTGGGGAGGGAGATTTGGGCAAAGGAGAGAAGGAGGTTCGCCTCCGGTGTCTCCTTGGAGTTGGAGAGCGGCTTTTACGGCGTCGATGAGATGGCGAACGGCTTCTACGCCGACGTGGAGAGGTTGAACGGCTTCTCCTGGTATGCTCTCTTCGGCTTCGCCGGCTGTGCCTCGACCGGTACGACGGAGACCGAGATCGAGACCGGGATAAGCTTCTTGGCATTGAACTTAAGAAATTTCCACTATGTATTATGTAACTCACGAGTCACAACTGAAATTCGGCTAAAACAAGTAACAAGGCAAAATGGATGCTGCTCTCTCCGCCTTGCCTTAGCTCAAAGCACCGATGGGGAAGGGGAAGCCACTGGGCCGACCCTCGCATCCGTTGGCCTCTGAAATTAAAAATAATATGCATAAATAAATATCCACTATACCTTATTATAAATAAAATATTAAGTTTTTTAAAAATTTTAAAAAAAAAGTATTTCGAACATTATACACCAATAAATGAGTTAAAAACTCAGGTGAATTGAAATTAATTTTTAATAAATCATCAGCCCACAACTTACATGTTACATTATATTTCAATTAATTTTAATAAAAGTCAAAATTTTAATTACAATTTATAAATATATCATAGATTTATGCGCTTTTAAGTAAATGAAAAAAAATTAAAATTTTAAATTTAGTTGAGTATTTAAACTTTAATTTAATTAATATTAAAATGTTTCTTAAATCAATATAATACCAACAAAATGAAAAAGTTCATTGTACCAATTTCATATATGATGATTAGTATAATTATGAGAAAATTTTATTTAAATTACAGTGCTTATTAGGATAATTAAAATTAATGCATTCCCCTCTCAGTTTTCTTCTTTTCTTTTTTTTTTTGGGGTTGATTTCTCCCCTTTTTTTCTTTACTTTTCCTTCTTTTTTCTAATATTGAATATTTATTATTATACAATTTACTTATTTATTGTTATTATAATAATGATCGAATTGATTTTACAAAAATTAAGAAAAAATAAAATGAAATAACTTAGATTAAGACTAATTTACATTTTTCTCCTTTTTCTCAAAAGAATTTCAGTACATGATGTCACCCTGCCCTGCTGTTTGCTATCTCAACTTAGGTACCCTAAGTTGCTGCTTTTTACTCATGAACCCTATCTTGACACGCCTTTTATTGGGTAATTTGACTCCACGTTGGCGCTGAAACATCTGCCACCAGTGTATTTCCTTCACCTTCCTGTTTTTATGGACATCTTGGCCATTCCCTGGCCATCCAATCCCACCTTTGGAAGGCTTTGATTTCTTTGAATGCTTAAGGTGCTGCATCAATCCTTCCACCAATGCATGAAAATGCCCTCCCTGATGCTTCACTGGCACGTTACTCACCCTCGCTTTTCTTATTTTATCATGGACTCCATGTCTGTTTCTAGGATGAAAAGCCTTGTGCAGATGAGTCCATTTGGATTTGGTGTGAACATCCCTGGAATGATCACCGCTGTCATTGTGATCAGAACGGTGATGGTGATGAAAAATTAGCCCTAACTTGTTCTTAAACCTCCTCAACCGTCCAAGCCTTCCCTTGGCTTTGTCAGGCTCAGAGTTTACCGGACGGATTGCTTTGTGTGTTCTGGTAGGATACGATCTACCTGACTCACCAACATCCCTGTAATCACTGCTACCTGACTCACCAACATCCCTGTAATCACTGCTAGTTGATTCTTCATATGCTCCATGAGCAAGCCTCCTGGATACTGAAGCTGCACTGTCCTGACTTGGCAAAGAATAAGCCTCACTGTCACTGCTGCCACTGCCAGCAGTAGCAGAATCCTCAGAGTCTTGCTGATGCAATAGAATCTTATTGCGCAAAATTCCCATACCCCCTTCTTTCTGCTTCCATAGAATCTGACGTGCCTGGCCTTTCTTATCACTAATAGGCCTAACTGAAGCCTTGGATCCGACTGACTGAGATGGTATTGAAGGTCTCAATTTTCCTATCTTTGGTGTCGGTTCTTTCCCCCTATTTTTCATTGGGATTGGATAGGGCATTTTCACAGGCATGGGAGGCCTCTTGGTGATATTATCCTGCTTAATTGGAACCCTTAACCCGTGAACATAGCAGCTGGTAGTGTGACTTTGTTTATGATCACCCGCTTCTACCATGCCATTCACATTCTGATTACCGACCATTTTATTCAGCCACTCAGTACTCACAATATGCTCGGAAGTTTGACCTAGCTCCTTCTGCTGAATCCTTCTCCTTTTGCTCATAATATCCTCCAACAAGTCGTTCTCACTTTGACCTAACACCTGATGACTCCCATGGGAGTCATCTTTCTTACCAATTCCTTGATTCTCCAGCTGAATTAGCAGTAACTCATCCTTATCTGAAAAAGGCTCAACAGTATGGCTCAATTCACTCTTTTTAACCAAATGCTCTTTTGCCTGTACCATAGGACACACTGATGTAGGCATATCACGCAAACCACGTGGCACAGCACCTTTGGTAGCATCCACCAACTTAGAACAGAAACGCAAAGCTGAAATGTGGGATTCAATGTGCTTGACTACATTATCTACATCTTTGGAAAAATTATTTGCTGCCTCCCCATTTTTCTCTTCCTGTTTAGCAATATTATCTCCAGAAGCTAGAGATCTTGAGGAGCCAGCAACTGAACCGACTATACTGGGAGTAGCTTTGAGTCTGCCAAGGCTTCTCTGCCTCATTGTTTCATTGCTTTTCACTAGTTTCATACATTTTTCATTTCTCTCTAATAAGTTCCTTTCATCCCCACTGGCTTGATAAAAATGGCCAAGAGGATTTCGCTGACTTTGATGCTTAGAGTCTCTGCTTAAAATCCTGGCTGTACTCCGCTGCTTCATACTGCTTTGCTTGCTGAACTCACTACATTTCATTCTATTCTCTGGTTTGTCCAAGGAAAAGCTCAGTCTAGATTGCTGTGAGACAACTTCTTTAGTTGTTGGCTTATTAGAACAATCTTCATCTTGTGGTGATCTAACTGCATGGTGATTTGATTCTTTCATGGAGTTCCAAATTACACCTGGTGCAGCTTTTAATTCATACGGCAAGACAGAAGGCTGAGAATCTGGCACAGCCCTGCATTTTTCCGATTCAGAAGAGCAGGATGTGGCACAGACACCATGTTCTGCTGCTGCTATTATCTGAGACACAAATTAATTGAGACACAAATTAATTGAGACACAAATTAATTGATAACAAATATTACAATCATTGAGAAGGAACTACTTCATTTTCTTGAATTAACAAATCTAAATCCAACTGAATTATAGAATGCTCATTATATCACAATCAATAGCAGGAGCATCACTGTTCAATCATTTTATTAGTAAACATCGAAGAAAATGATAGGAAATAGAGAGCCAAATAGTCTGACAGAAGTCCACACGTTGACATGGTCTATATACCTTTTTGTGCGTCTCCAAGACCCTCTGTGTAGCACCATCTAGGAGATCCTTTAGTAAGAGCTTTGATCTTTCACCTAACTGCATACCAACAAAGGCCAAGTAAATGTACATAAGACCGATTAAAAGGGAAAGTATATCTTCCATATTGCTAAACTTGAGTAAATTCCTATTGCCTGAAAACAATTAAAGACACTCAAAAGGGAATGGAAGGCATCTAAAATACCTCATTCCTTCAAGAGAGAACTAAGCAGTAAAAATTTTCAGCATTTAACAATTAAATTGAGACATTAAGTTTTTGAAAGCTAAATGCAAAAGTAGCAACATTCATAATGCCTATGTCAAAGATGACAACCAAAAGGGTTAGGCTATTACATTAGAGCTCAAGAAAAGGTTCCTCCTCAAGCATAAGGTTATAGGTGGCAGCCCTCAGAATTTGAATTCTTGAGTGCTAAACCATGTCAAAGAACTAAATGTCTAAGCTATAATGCAAGATCACACAAATTGCTTTTTAATCTCTGATTCTACCAAATAGACACCAGACATGAAACTGACAAACTTTTATTGTACAGAGTGCCATCAACAATCACATGTTTAATATCTTTTATACACTTAAATTGCCAAAAGCTGTTGATGGAAACTCGTTAGGCCTTTAATTCCTTTAAAATCAACATAACTCGAAAAGAAGACAGGCAAGAATGTTTCTGCCTTCGTTGTCTACAGAAACTTTCCATAGACTATGTATATATAATGGTTATTAGAAGGGAAATGACACTCAACTGCATGTATCGAGAGTGGAGCGCTTGGCTTTGGAGAAAACAAAAGTAA
The DNA here is from genome assembly GCF_002168275.2 of Theobroma umbraticum. Taxonomy (NCBI): domain Eukaryota; kingdom Viridiplantae; phylum Streptophyta; class Magnoliopsida; order Malvales; family Malvaceae; genus Theobroma; species Theobroma umbraticum. The sequence continues at coordinate 6,961,990 of NW_018397255.1, read as the reverse complement.
CCAAAAATTCTTATTGCCACCATACCACGCTGTCCATCAAAGCTACTAAGATGAAAAAGGAAAGACTACTTACAACGACATTGCTTTGAACATCTCCACCACATTGTAGAAGTCCATATAATTTTCTTAAAGCTTCAAGATCAGATTGCAAATCCTTCAGTTCCATCTCCTTCATTGAAACTCTGGGAAAGAATCATCAAAATCAATAACAAATTAAAGTCCCATATCCTAATTTTTGTCATATATTGAGGAACCCTTGAGACAAAGTTTCATTCCATTTCAGAAACTCAGACATCTAGTCTACATAAAATTACGTAAAATGGCTATAATAAGAAAGCAATGAACAAAAAGGGCTAAAGAAATAATCAGAAAATTACAGTTGACTTGTAAATAGGGAATGGGAATTCACCAACCTCAACAAATTCATTAGAATATTTTGAAATCTCTTTATAATGGTTACTGCCAAAATGGAAGAGTCAATACAAGAATCTCATAATTCCAGGAAAAACCTGAGTAGAAAGGAAAAAGAAAAGAAAAGCACAAGAATCCAACAGATAAAGTAGGAGAGACTACATTGAGGGTATGTCCGAAACGGGAAAGTGTGAAATTATAGAGGACTAAAAATGATAGCAATAATTAATAATAATAATAATAATAATTAACAAACTTACACTGCTATTCAAAGCAAAATAAAGGGATTATGGGTGATAATCTGCAAATTCAAACTGCAAAAGGCAGAGAGAGAGAGAGACAGAGAGAAGGGGGGGATAGCGCGCGGACCGACTTTCAAAAAACGGTTTACTTGTTTTGGTTTGCATATTTTATTAATTAATAATTAAAAGGTTAAATTTCACCCAAATCAGATTAAGTCCGTTAAACTTGAAAATGAATATTTGGTCACAAAATAATAAACGAGTTAATTAATATGACTATATACTGGTTTTTATGGATGAATATATGTTAAAAATCAAAATAACATTATTGAGTTACATGATAAGTAAATTTTTTTTATAAGTAATTTTGATTTTTTTTTCTTCTACAAGAAGTGCTTTCTTGTCAAAATCTTTAAAATTGTTTTTTTTTTCTCAACAATTGAGAGTTATTATGGGTAACAATAAATGTGTTATTATGAAACTCTTATTAAAACTAATAATTTTTAAAATTAAGTTAAAATTATTCAGCAAATTTACTTTTATAAGTTATTGACAAAACAATTTATATAAGTTTCAATTTTGATTAAAATTATTATAAAAGGTATTTAATAAATAATTTTTTTTAATTATAATTTTTTTAAATTTATTTTTTATTTATTTAAAATAAAATTTTAAATTATAAAAAATATTTTTATATAACATAAAACTTATTTTTAAGAGAAAGAGAGAAGAGAGTTCAATTGAGAGACGGTATTTTTTGAGAGAGTAATGTTAAGATTATTTTTTTATAGTAATATTCAAATCTCCTTTCTCTTAAAAATAAATATTAACAAAGGTTCACACACATAAAAAAAAAATTAACAATAAAAAGTGTATAAATATTTTAATGCATTTTCTAAAAATTAAAATATATATATGTTGACTTTAAAATATGGGCTATGAACCACATTTAACTTCAAAATTTACTCTGCCTCAACTTTCATCTCTCAAACGATGTCACCCTCCGAAAAAGGGAGGAAAACCTGCAGCAAGTCTTCATAGATTATTAAATGTTCAGAAGGATAAGCTTACTGAGTAAAAGCAGTGGCTTCCTTGACTTATACAAAGTAGTTTTACCCAATATTTACATACAATTGTTGTTTACCCTTATGTGGACATGTTGGAGGAATAGATTGTAAGTTACATGGGGAACAAAATTGACTTCTGTGAGTACTGTACTCAAAAGAAGTATGAGTATCACACCTGCCACCGGACATCAACAGCAGCTCCAACCGTTTCTCTGCTCGTTCTTCTCTCGTCTCCAGCTCAACTGGTGATTTGAACTTAGTGTCAAAACTTCCTGTTTCCTTCCTAACCTTCAAATGCTGATAAAAGCCGCTAAATAATCAATGTTATGATTTATAACATTTTCTATTTCTCAGAAAAATCAGCACAACCTCACGCGTTTGAGCGCTTTAAGTAGACAAGCACACTGATGCCAGTTATGACAACTGCACCTGCCATTAAGCCAGAGTGCAAAGAGACCCATCCAGTTCTCTTGGAAGTTATACTTGACTCTGATATTTTCTGCTGATCATGATCAGCAAAATCCAGATGCAATCTTAAAACCTGGGAGAAAGGCAGAGAGGGTTATACATTTTGAATGACACCAGAATTAAATTTGCACATTGCAATGAATCACAAAATTTCAGATTAATATCAAATATAATATATGGTAGTAAAGAGAAGGTTTAGCCGAAGCAAGAAAATTAAAAAATAAATGTTATCTGCCATTTACCTCGAAAATCCTTTTATTTATCTTCGATTATAAATTTAAGCCTTCTAGATCTATTTTCTCCATTATCATTGAAATAAAGACAAACATAATCTATTGATATCAATATAAACTATCAACCATAAACAAAGTAAATACTGTAAATGAATATCTCGAAGTTTAAAGCTAAATCTTTATATATAGACTGCATTTGTTCCTTTTAGGGCCCATAAATTGAATGCATAAAAAAATATATAGAAAAAAAAAACAATTTCAGAAATGATGCCCACTAAGTCATTAAATAGGTTAAGTGGCCGTTGATCCCAAATACCCCAATCCAATACAACAAAATATTGTAAAATATGAGAAAATTGGTTAAAGCTAAGAAATAAATGGCCAAGATTCCTCCAAACCTTATTTTATTTTTTACATAGTTCCAACCAAAAAAACCACCCTAAGCTCTGCCAATCTGTCATGACTGCTGTGTCAGGAGCAATTCCACGTTGATAATGCATCCTATCTAGGAAGGCAAAGTAGCCAGCAAGAAAGCATAAAAACTACAAACAATTTTAAAATTAAAAAATAGATATTACTGTTCCTAGAACAGTAGTTATGTGAGAGAGATGCTCTTTGAAGAACAGTGCAGAGGATTCAGTTTTAGTATTATTGAATAATATCAGGATCAAGCGCTGTCTTTCCCAATTTTGGCTCCTTATTTCTCATATAAACAGTTTTATCTTTTTCCTACGTCACTCTCTTATGGGTTTGATCTCGAGCCCAAGTACAGAACTAAGTACGAGCCTCCTTAGAAAGTCACACTAGGCCACAGACAACCCAACCTTCAACAAAGTTCAACTTGTGTGAGATCAACTAAAACCAAACTTTGAAGTTCAATAAAGCCAATCTTACAAATTGAAGCTGGGCTCCATGAACTTGTATTGTTATAGTAGAAAATTATGAAATGTGTTCTACACAAATATTTATTAAAAGGAAAAAGAAAAAGAAAAAAGAAACCAACAGCAGCAATAGATGGTTAAACAAGAGAGAACAAGTAGTCCAATGTAAAGCAACCACACAAACAATTAGTTACCTTCAGTCCTCGTGATCTAGCATGGTTAACAGCACCAATAAGATCACTATCAGTGGTGAGTAAAACCTTATCACCTTCATCATCTTCATACTAAATTAAAAGTAAAAAATCAATAAATGAGTACAAACAAGAAAATTAGACAAAACCACAGAGAGTAAAACATAAAAGGAATAAATAAATCCAACAACTCACCAAAAGCTGAGGACGCCCATGATCATTACTGGAAGCAATTCTTGGCATAATAGCCGATAAAAGCTCATCTAAATTTTCGGTACCTAAAGAACAAAATATAAATACGTTACGTTTGCATACATGCAACATTATGACAAAAAATACTAGCAAAGCCTGCAAACATGTTTACATCATATTCAGCTATGGAATATTTGTTTCTTTTCGATAGTAAAGTTCTAGATATGCATTAAGAAATCAGTGTACTGGTGCTTATAGGTATGAAATGACATGTATATTAAGAATTTCAACTCAATTTCTTTTGCAAGTATCTTCACGTAAACTGCAACATACCACAATTGAATCGATGTACACGACCCTTAAGATCCTCAAACTTAAAAGCAAATGAGTTTCCAAGGCCCAGGGAAGGATAAGATGATAGCTTTCCAGCATCTCCACCATCTGATGCCATGATTGCAGACATTTCACTGAAAAGAACATTCTGCAGGGTTGGTTCCAGAGTATAACAGGTTGGGAGCATAAGTGAGGCAGAAAGAGTAATACCTCTGTGTGTCATAATCATCTGGCGGCTCTAGAGCAAGGGCGGAGTCCCAGAATTTTTGCATCATTGTGTTTGCCATTTCATTAACAGCTCCAGAGCTATTTTCAACCTTCAAAAGGTTGAAATTTGGGTGGAAAAAAATTAAAATGGGAAAGGTAAAAACAGTTCGACACCCTTGCATAAGTAAATATGGAAGGCTAAAGAAATTAAGAAACATCATTAGCAGAATTTAAATATATAAAACATTACATAGTATATTTGGTAACTATATTACAAGGCACTTTTCCCTTTTTTTTTAAAAAAAGTTGTGAATTCATTGATAGGGGGATTTAAAATCCCCATCAAAGAACAAGGGGGGGTTTTAAGCCTTTATGCCTTTCCATTCAACACGCTCAAGGCACTTTCCTTCTAGGGCCATTTGGTCAAGAGCATCTTAGATGCCCTTTGGAAATCAGGTTCCTTCGTCAGAGATTCCTAAGGCAAATTGATGATAATATGTCATGTTGTGTTTGGTTTCCACACCCTGCATATGGTATTTCCTTATTTGGTAGACCTAGGCATGCAACATTCATAGTGATCATTTTATTAAAATGCCCTCCGAAATCCCAATATAATAAAAAGCTTGTATAATTTTCTACAAATAGTCATTATACAATACTAAATTAATAATTTTAACAGGCATACAAGCATTTAACCGTAAATTTCATTTGCCAGATAATAAAAAAATTTTAGACGGGGTAGTGAAAGAAAACTCAAATTAGAAAAAAGAAAAAAAAAAGATTTTATGAAAAAATTATGGGTAATATTTGCTTTGAGAATATTAGAAAATAAAAAGCAAAAAAAGAATATTTTACAACAAAATCATGTTTTACATTTATATAAAAAATTATTTGGGTTTGATTTGAGAAAATAAAATAAAATACTGGAAATTGGCTTTCTTGTAATTTTATCTTACATTTCAAGGGCAATTTGGACCAAAACAATGTCCAAATAGGGGCATTATAGTAAAAAAACTTGGATTCCCTCAGAAGTAAAAAGATAACCTAAGAGGAGGGCGGGTATGAGATTACCCCTTAAATGCCCACTTTTCTGAAAACTCGAGAATATTACATACAAAAAATCGACGATGTCAAAAAAACCAAACGACATAATCCTCAGAACCAAATAAATTCCGAGGTGTAATCTTATATGCAGTGAACCAAATGGCCCCTTAACAGTTTGCTCGTTGCTTGTGAACAACAAACCCATGTGCAATGTAATCAGTCAAGGCCTTATCCAACAACTCCATAATTTAACCTATATATAGCCATATATACAAGTACGAAATCTGGGAGGGTGCTGAAAAAGCTCATGGCATAATGTGTTGAAGGTCAGTCCTAGGGACTTAAACACAATGAGAAGGTTAGAATAAAAGTAGTTTTCATAATGGCCTCCAGCACTTGCAACATTAAAGATTTCAACAACATATAATTTACGCGTGAATACTGATTTTTAACTTGGTTTTTTATTGTTTTAATGAATTTTTATTTCATATTGTCATCCATATAGTCCATCAATTAACAGAACAAAAATTTTGCAAACTTCAACAGTAGAGAATAGGGCTAAAAAGAGTCAAGCTGAGCCAAAATTTTCTTGCTCAAGCTCAACTTGCAAAAATTTTAAAGAGATCAAGGCATAGGCCCCATGCTTTTCAAGCTTGAATAAACCTGTTCAAGCCCCGTTTGTCAGGTTCATAATCCAGGATCAAGCTCTAACCTAACTCAGCTCTCAGTCCACGCACAATTAAAGTGTTTAAAGCACTATTTTGGCTCATTTTTTATAATAGGCCCCCTTATTCAGGTGGGCTCAAAGGGGGGCGTAAGAGACCTTTGTGACCACATGCCCACTTTAATGTTTTCAGTCAATCTAAAATATTGCCACAGTCCTGCTTTATGGAAGAGGAGGGTGACTTTAGAGCAAAACATATAAATTGGCTCTAACCAAAATTGGAAGAGGACCTTTAATCATGATATATAGTATTGGAGGGAAAAAATTTTAGCAAAGAAAATGAAAGGGGATAACAGCAATAACATAGCAGGTTCTATAGTTGATGGAGAAATTGGCAGATAAAACCTTCCTACAATTTCAACTATAGGCCCAAAAATTCAAGATGTGACATGTATTAAAAATTGCCAAGTAAGCATGTATAGATCCATACTTTTCATTAATCTAACATGACAATTATCATTACCGGTGGACCCTTACAAGCTCACATGGTGACTTTTAATTTAATTGCGTCTTGCATCTTGATTTGTCAAGCCTATGGCTAATGTGGTAGGTAGGATCTATCTAATAATTTCTAGTTGATGAGCATGCATCCTGTGAATACACCAACATATCTAAACTTTGAATTAGTTGGAATGTGGTTTATGGTCTTCCTCACACATAGGGTTCAAAGAAACTTCCAAGATCAGAGTAAACATAAAACTAGTTTATTAAGGCTCTGTTTTGTTGTTTCTTTTGCTAATTCCTTTTTGGAAGTTAAAAAGCAAAAAATAAAAAAGAAACAAAGTTTCTTAATAATTACAAGTCATAGTTATATTTTTTGGAGAACAAAATGCAAGCTTTTACTTTTTAATAGAATAGTTAGGTTAGGATTGGTGTAGATTTTAGTTTTTGCTTCATTTTTAAATTAATTACAGTTTGCTTTTTAGCGGACTTTGTACGAAGCTAAAGCGAGTAGCAAAAGTAACAGCCAACAATTCCCCCTTATGCCTAACAGGCATAGCCTAAGTATACAACGCATGTACATAAAATACATCAGAGTTTGACACACATAAAATACATACCATAGAAATCGCTGCATGAGTGATCTGCAAAACATCTACACATGCAGCAACAGTTCCATCTGCACAACAGCCATCTCCATGCACATCAACATGAAAAAATTGCGATTCTAAAAAAGAACTAAAACAAAGAAAGCTAACCTCTGTCTAGAACAGGAAGATGTAAAAACTTCCCATCATGCATTATATGCAGTGCATCAAGGATTGTTGTTTCTATTGTCGCACATTCAGGGTTTGGTGTCATCACCTGGATAATAAAGAAAAAAACTAGTGTGATTATGACAAGTATCAAAAGTTAGGAACCACAAACAATTTATGCTCAAACGTTGCAGATCATGTCTTGGACCCATTTCTCATGTCAAGAATAGATGATATATATTCAAAACAGAAGTCAGATATCAGCAAAACAATTCAGCAAAGTAAGTTAAGGTGCAATGTATAGCCAACTGATCCTTTTGTAAAAATTAAAACTTGACAGAATCAAAAAGTTTTCCTGTTTCAATTTAATTCAATCATTACTGCATAGTTTATAATAGACTAAGCAACATAAACCACTGATAACTGTCCACAGTAAAGCTATACGATAACTAGAATTACCAATCCAAAACTCAAACACCACTAAAAACTGGTAATTACAAAACATGCAAATAAATTCTAGAAAGCCACTAATAACATTTATATGTAAAGAAACAATGGATAGCCCTGATATACTTTCCAAACCATTATCAGATGGTACTCCACGATAAAAAATCTAATCGTGAAAATTATCAAGCATGATAATACAAATATACGAGGCGCAAGGTATCTGCTAAAGTATTCGTGCATAATATAGAGCTCAAACTCAGTTCTATAATATATTAAAATAGACAATTATAAATTTTTTCTACATAATTTTTAAAATTCAATGTCGATATCTCCTGTACATATCAGTGGAGGATGAATGGTAAAGACTATAATGCAAATCAGACCAAAAATATCTAGAATGAACCTTTTCCACCAGAGTTAGCTCAGGAGATAGATTTTGTGCCACAACTCGCATAAGGATATCCTTTGAACTGCAGTGCATAGCAGTAAAGCAACCATAAGCAATCACAATATATATCCAAAGAGACCTTTAAAGCCACACCAAATACATACAATGGTGCAGAATATCTCACAAAATAATAATAATAAAGTCATGAAAGGTTTCAAGAGTTCAAAAAAAAGTTACGTTAGTATCCCCTGAATTTTGTTCCCTGTCACTATAACAACTGAATTAACCCGCAACTCCCTCATCTTTTTTGCAGCAACATAGACGGGATCCGATGATGATACAATTGGAACCCTGAAAAAGGACAAAGTTATAAGAACTGGTAACACAAATGACAAAACCAGCATTGACTATTTAAGGAAATTGTATTTGTAAATAACAGGTTATAAGACAACTGAGACATAAAAATACTTTGAATTTTCAGCAATGATAGTTGACAAGGATGGCTTGAACATCCGCTCCCTCAAAGTTTCAATGAAGGCATATGGAGCTGAAATAAAAAATAAATAAAACAAAATGTTAATCAAGAAGCTACAGGTTTCAATCTTCTCAAAATCCCATAACTATATTGTGAGAGCACCATTCCAGTATGCCTGATCATCAGAAATACAGAAATGTTACACACACTTTTGACACTACATATGAACATTTTCAATATATATAGATGTATGGACATATCATTACAAGGAAAACTAGAAGGTTACAGAAGTTTTAATTTGTGAGACTTGAACTATGCCTTCTCTCTCAATCTATATATTAAAAATACCAGCAATGAAAGTTTTAATAACCATAAAAATTAACAAATAATTTCTTCACACCAAAAAAGTAATTGTATGAATGATATATTACAGGCATGGACACAATTGTCAAGTGCCAATAGGGACACAAGATGTCAAACACAGCATTGCTAACAAGTCAAGACACAGCACCTATACATAACTACAGACAACATGATTGTTGTTGTTTATCCCACCCACCCACCCAAGCGCACCCCCTCAAAAAATAATTTCATTATGGCCCAAATTGTCAGTTTTACAACAAGACTAGTACTATTTTTCCCCAAAAACATGAGGCCCATAACTTTTAAAACAATGGCCTAAAGGCTTCAAGCCAATTTCAGTCTGAGAAAAAGAAAAGGGATGAAAAAACCAACAACCTACAATCGCTATTAGCCCCCTCCTGTCACCACTCACTGCCATCTTTTCACCAGTAGTGCTAGTGTCAAAGATAAAGGCATGATGTCGCATTGAATCCATGAGTCTCTCTCCCCACCACCCCTCCCTTACTCCCTCTTCCCCCCTCTCCTCCCTGATTCTTCATCTTCTCCATACTACTTCTTGCATTTAAGGCCACCAATGACCAATAAATCTTGAAAATCTATAGAAGCCAAGATCGCATCATCCTTCACCACCGACAAGATGGGAAAACATTGTTGTATAAGTTCCTTTCTTGTCTTCTCCATGACCTCGGTTCCTCTCTCAGTCAACACATGTCAAAACTCATCTCCTTTCTCTTTGTCTCTCTCCCTCATGCAAGATTTACCCAAATCATGGTAAAGGATATATAGAAGCAACATCCAAAGACAATTGTTTTATTTCTGTAAAACCAATTTCATAGCTTATATCATTATCTAGTCTTCTGATGGCCCAAAAACTCATAAAATTTGGTATTCTAAAGCTATTCAACTTCCCAACATCACAATTTAGACTCTGGAATAAAGAAGAATAAACACATCAACATAACAGCCAATTGACCAAAATTTCAGAAGCAAAGTGAGTCTAGTTGTAGGTCAAGAATCCTACAAGGCAGCTATTCATCTCCTAATATTGCTTTGCCTCTAGCCGAACTGCTCTAGGTAAAAGAAGTATTTTCCAGTTAGCCAATGCATGACTCACTTCCCTCATTGTTAACCTTCAAATTCCTGAGAAGAATTTTTTTTTTTTTTAATGAAAAAGGTTATAAAATATGGGACCAAAATATGATTTGCTTGGTGCTTCTCTCTACTAAGATCGAATAGCATTTTGAAAATTTCTAAGGGGGCGTTTCAAGTGAAGAGGGTCGATTTCCCATGAAAGTTCTTAGTTCCCAGAAAGAAAGACTGCCAACAACACATACAGGAACCTATCTTTGGAACAAGATGCCATATACCAACAACCCTAATTTTCCTATGTTTGATGCAACACTACAAAGTGACAGGAATAGTAATCCATGACAATAAAATTCCTATAATGCCCTGTGGTGGTAGAAGTGTTTAAACAATTTTATTAGTCATTCAACTCTACTATCAAATGCACAACTATGTACAATTTATAACATTGTCAATAATTAAAAAGAAAAACTAAAATAACATAACTTAGTTTCAAGTACTTCATTTAAAAATATATATAGCACAAAACAAATTGAATATATACATGAATCTATTTTAAAAATACATCCAAGCATCTAGAAATTAAATCCAAAAATTATTTGTTTAACCAAAAATTATACTGACAAGCATAAACCATTCACATTAAGAACATAAAGCAAAAATAGATACCTTCAAACACAAATCCTAAATACAATGGTAATTGACAAGATCTATCACCCATCAACATGTAAACCATTTGGTTAATAGTACTTACAAAAGCAAAAGTATTTTTCTTCCTACTCCGGAATAATGTCCACAAATAACTGCCAAAACAGCAAGAATAACCCTCTTGTTTTACTTTCAGGCACAAGACCTACTTTTGTCCAAAAGATTAAAATAGTGAAGAAACTTTTACAACAAAATGTGAGGAAATTCCTAAAATGATGGGAAATAGGAAATACCCACCCTCTATGTGGGAACCAAGTTCCCCAAATTGAACGCATTTCAAGTTAGTAGGAACTTGAAATTATTTTGCACTCCAAACAGGAAACTTCAAATGCCAATAGAAATTCCAAAAACTTTCATGGAAACTTTCCATTTCAAACACCCTCTAAGAATAGAAAAAGACATTGTTTCTATGAAACTTCAAACTTATATAGTTTACCCAGCAAAACAAAGTCCATAGAGGACTTAAACAAAATGAATCATTATTTTCAATTTTAATAAGATACATTTTTCCATTAGCAAAGATATACTTTTTATGCTTAGCATACCAGAGGAATAAAACTAGATGTACTGCTTGAGAAAAATGAAATTATACAACTCCTATAAAATTTTCAATAAGAAACTATGGGTGGAAAAAGGTTCCTTAAAATTTTAAGTTTAGATCTGAACGCAGATGTCTAAATTTAACTACAAATCTCAACTTCACAAGACAGGGAGAGTAAGAGTGAGACACTAAATTGGCGCCTTGTCCACCAAGTACAGCATTTATGATGCATCACACAACAACTAGTAACTAACTTCTTCTATTCAAAACAGCAGGCAAAGCAAGTTCATTTGAAGAATGAATTGTGATAGAACAACAATATCAATCAATGCTTTATGGCCAAAAAAGAACCTACTAGGGAGCATACCAACACAATTCCACTATGCGCCAAGTAATAAGGCAAAATTAGCCCAATAAAAAAATATAAAATAAGCACATAAAAACAGGAAATAATATTTAAAAAGGACAATTAAAAGAAAAAAAATTAATGTCCATGTACATCTAACACAGATAAAAAGGGCATCACACTAAGCATCAAAATCTAGAAATTTTACATTTGAAAATGTTGGTCATCTTGATTGAGCAAAATGGATCATTTACATGTGCCAAAAATGCAAACAGAACAAAAAATGCATATCATAATAATTCGTATCAATTATGGTCATTTCCAAGTGCCAACTTTGAGTTAAATAAAAGAACACATAAACTTGGTATAAAATAATGCCAATAATCCATTTTACTGACACAGACATTTATACCATAATAATAGTAAAGAATGAACACGAATGTTCACACTTCACATGCATTCAGAACTAATCAATCAGTGTCTCCATTGATGAATGATGTTCGTACAACAAAGGCAATAATAAGAGCTTATCAAAGATATGTGTGCAGTGGTATTGATCCATTACAAAGTTATGGTAATTAGCCCACAGGAAAACATATTAACCAACCAGATAAATTGCTTCCCCACTGGCGTTCAACCCCTTCCACTGCTGCAGCAATTGCACTTCCTTGCTCAGCAGCTTTCTCCATTCTAGAGATAGCATCATAAAGGCATTTTGTGATATCCAGCAAGGCAATGACTTCTCCATTTTCCACAACAGGAAGATGTCTGAATTTTCCTGTCCAAAAAACCAGTCAATGAGATCTACTAGACAATGTGTACACTAGCACTTGAAGTTTACAAAACATTATTGCTATTGCAACTAGCCTTAGCTGTGCTCTGGCATATATTCAGTCATTGCTTCCAGTTCTACAGTTAATTAGGGAAACCCTATAGTAGTTTTGGACAATGGACATTTCAAAAATGTCCCTGGATATTTAAAAACATACAGACATACTGAAAGTTGAAGGTTATTGTAATAGTAATTAAAACAAACAAAGATACCCTTTTACCAAATTCCAACAGTCACCTCGGGTCAGCCCACTGCATACAACCTCCACTTCTTCCAACAGTTAAGCCAAAGCCTAATGTTTGATGCTAACAGATGATTCCTTACATAAACTGTGAAACCAGCCTCAACAAAATCCTAATTTCTCTGTTATGGTTGGAGCTATACCAAGACCCCGCATAAAATCTAAATTCAACACCAAATCTTGGTCTTGTCTTGTATCTTTCTCACAGCTATAAGCTACCTACAACTTTCAGCATATCAACTCTAGCAGTCATAAAAGAAGGCAAGATTCTTCCAATGCTTATTATCACCACTCAATGTCAACCCTTACATACACATCAAATCTCCTTCCAAATGCTGTCAAAAACCAAATTCTAATGGTTTTTCTCTGTCCAACCTCATTTGCATAACCTCCAATTATTTCTAAACAACAAATTTCAAACTAAAAAACAAAAAAATCAGTTTCAATCAGGTTATGTCAATTAGACGACATACAAATAACACCCTCAAGTACCTTGAACCATCTTCTGAAGAGCTTCAATGGCTAAAGAGTCTGCGGTAACAAAAATTGGACTACGCGTCATGATCTTAGATACAACTGTCTGCTCAGGCCTCAACCCTTCTGCTATTACTCTAGTGGCAATGTCCTGGCAATGACATATATATGTACATACCTTTAAAATAACAACATGCAACCAATAAAAACACTTGAAAGGGGAAAAAAAGGTAAAACCTTGTCAGTAATGATCCCAGAGAGCAAGGCATTGGCATCCGTGAGCAACACAGCGTCCACACGACGAGCTGCCATCCGCCTACAAGCCTCAGACACAGTGGTCCCCTCGGGGATGGTGAGGGCCTTGGACAACCTAAGCTTCTTCACCGTCCTCTCACCACCAACGGAACTGACCAAAAAAAAATTGAGCCTCTACGTTATTAAGACACCGTTTGACAAATTAAAAATTGAAAACACATTTTTCATGTAAATAAATAGGAAGTGTAAGAAAAGTAAACGGACGATGGAGAAGTGGGCTTAGCATTATCGGAGCTGTGAGACTTCTTAGGGGCAGAGGGTCCTCTTTTATTAGAATTCCTGCGGGATGCAGGCGGAGGAGGCACCGCTTGGCTGCTCATTTCCTCAACTTTTTCCCCAATTCTCAATCGATCAATAAAAAAAGTTACTAAAAATTTTGAAGAAGAAGAGAAAGAGAGAGGTTATTAGGGTTTACGAATTTGCGTTGCGTGGTCCTCCCTCTTTCACCACTCTCTTTCCCTTCCTCCGTGGCTTTGGTTCAGGCTGATTCAAACTTGAGCCTTCCGTCACAATAATTCCATTCTGTTGTAATATATCCTTTTTTTTCCTATTTTATCTTTTTTTAAAATTTTTTTGGATTTTAAAAAAAAGAATAAAAAAAAGAAAAAAATTAAAGATAAATAGCAAAAAAATAAAAGCCACAAGTATCAAGAACTTAAATCTTTTATTAAAAACCAAAAGTGGGAATTTTTGTTTAAAATAAAATTTTTGGACAAAAATTAACAATAAAAAATTATTAAGTGGATTAGGGAATATTATATTCAATTTGTATAAGTTTTGAAGACGCGACAATTATAGTATTTTTAGTCCTACCTTATAATTATTGACACGTCAATTTTTTTTTTAATTTCAAGTATTTTTATCAATTTTTCATTACCAGCTCATAAAAAATAGCCAAGATAGTGGTCACCTAACTTCAAGTGAACTATTCCATTAATTTTCATTAAAAGAAAAAAAAATAGTATGATGGTAGAATTCAACCCAATTGAAATAAAATAGCAAATTTCAACATTGAGACATAATATAGTGAAATTTTTTATATTTATTTAAAATTTTTATGAACTTCATTTAAGCAACTTTATTTAAATTCTTTTAAGATATGTAAGGAATTCTTGAACATGGCGTATGCTCATTTTAGTACATTATGCGACATTTGTCAAATTTTTCATTTTAAGATTTAACTTATTATTTTATTTAAATAAAAATAAAAATTTTTATTTTATCAATTTCGGAAAAGAAAATGATGACAAAAGTTAGTAAATAACATTAATATAAATTAAAGGATTCAAATCTATAGTTGTTAATATAAATTAATTGTATTTGTCAACTTTTTTTTTAATGTTGGAAATTCTTGCAAGGCTCAACTATCTTATTAAATTTTATTAATAAAGTAAAAAAAAATAAAACATACATTTGGGAAGGGGACATATATACTTTCAAAGTTACATGAAATTGAGGAAAAAATATCTAATAAGGATATATATTTCTTTACATGTTTAAGAATGCAAAAGATAAGTTATATTGTCCTATAACATGAGTCTATATAAAACAAATTGCAAAAATAAATAAAGAGGAATATTCCTTTACATTTAGTTAAGTTTAACATGTGGTAAGTTAATTTTAGCTAAATGTAGAATACCTTGTAATTCTTCTCCGTTCCTTGGTTTCCTTCTCAATGAATGTGAGAAATTCTATAAAAAATTTTTTACAAACACTTCCTTATAGAAACTAGCAAATATCGTATATCATGTGATCCTTTACTAGTACCACTATTAAAGCATCATTAATTTCATATTAACTTAATGAAGTTGCATTATTAATTTCATAATACGTCACACAATCAGGTTGTTATACATTCCAAGGTTCTTATGTTTTTTCTTTACATTCCACTCACAGGAACCAACAAATAAATAATGACACTAATATTCAAATATGTCATTGTTGAACAAAGTCTCCTAAATATATTCATATTTAGATAACTTGCATAATGTTATGAGGATTAATAATATAAATTTGAAAAAAAATTACAAAATAATTTTAAACTTATTTAGCAATTGGATTATCCCGAAAGACGTACATAAGGGATTCCTCATAATCAGAATTACAACATAAACATTTAAAGGTCAATTGAATGTCTTTTGATTTAATTCATAACTCCATCAAGATCCAACTACGCACCATTATCTAGAAAAAAAAATATACGGTATAGTTTGATGTCATATAAACTTACAATAATAATGCGAAGGGTGACGCTGCCAAATTAATTCCCACAAGCTCTTGGTAGTAAATTGACAATTAGAAGTGAGATCCCAATAAACAACATCTTCACTAGAGATATCAATGTGATAAACCTGGAATTATCACAAGATTCTGCTTGCAACTGCTGAAGCTTGAACCAAAGCCGGATCCTCGAGCAAAGTTCCATCTTCTTTTTGGATTCGGAAGTTTTTCTCACTTCCATATGAAAGAACCTAGGTGGCGTTTGGTACTTTACAATGCAATGTGATTACAGGTAATGTGATTGCAAGCAATGTGATTGCAGAGAAGATAACATTACAGTGTTTGGTATATAAGTAATGTAATGATTAAAATGCAAAGAAGATAACATTGCAGTGTTTGTTTTACAAGTACTTTACAGGGAATGTAATGTTAATTTCCAAAACTACCCTTATATATTAAAATATAAGTTTAACATGTATTTTTTAGGATAAATTCTACAGTAAAGTTATTATTTAATAAAAATCATTTTATAAAATTAAATACAAGTTCAACCTATTAATAAGAAAATAAAATTAAAAAAAATTAAAGAGTGAATAGAGATTTTCTAAGCATGCATTCTTTAATTCGGGAAGGGATTAGGAAAGTAAAGCCACCCAAAAGCAGAAACAACCCATAGTCTTTGATGGGCCCTTTTGTAGTTTGTCTTGATTTTATCAACATAGATTTGAAAAAAAAAAAGAGTTGAACACGCGAAGGATGTTGTGCGGCCTGGTAGCAAGGACAATGAACAGAAGTGCTCTTGGCAGCATTCTTGCCACCAGCGCTGCAGCGTTCATCCTGTTCCTTTCACCAATGGGACAGTGCTGGGACATGCACCAAGCAGTGGCATCAACGCTGCAGCGCCACACTCCCAGCGCTGCAGCGTTGATGCTACTGCCTTCACCAAGAGGACAGCGCTGGAACATGCACCAAGCAGTGGCATCAACGCTGCAGCATTGGGAGTGTGGCGCTGCAGCGTTGATGCTACTGCTTGGTACATGTGACAGAGTAGATTGCAGATTTTTTCTTCTCTTAGTTAGGCTACTAAGCT
>NW_018397255.1:6944962-6945175 GCF_002168275.2 Theobroma umbraticum | reverse complement strand
TAACCTGAAACAGGACTATAAGAAAGAGGAGCAACGTCTGCTGCAAATGGAGAAAAAGCAGCAGACTTAAAACCCAAAAACGATAATGAAAGGTTTGAAAGGTATTTCGGTAATTTTTATAAAAAATGATGGGTAAAAATGTCCTTAAACACATTGCACAGTGTAATGTAATGTGATTGCATTGGTTTTGGACTGCAATCACATTACATCCGT
>NW_018397255.1:6845435-6944946 GCF_002168275.2 Theobroma umbraticum | reverse complement strand
TACATTACAGTGTTTTGTTACAAAACAAACACTGTAATGTAATTTAATAAGCCATATTGCAGGTAATGTACTTTACATCCTTCATACCAAACGGCTCCCTAGTGTTTCTTTCACCTTCAAGAAGCCATTTTACCCCTGCCTTTTGCAGCTAGAAACATTCCTCAATTGCCCAAAAGATGATTAAGCTATTCATATGAGAGTTGCATATTTGCTCTATTAACTACCGTCGGCTTTTGTTGGAAGGTAAGCTCACTCTCTTCTGCTGTCCTCAGGTTACTAAAAATGTCTCCAAAAACATCTTTATTCCACCAGTTCAAATGCTTTTTCAACCTCAACTGTTTAATGCCAAAAAGCCATCTTCCCCGTACCGTGCTAAGTTTTTTCACTACTTTTTCTTAAATGGATAAAATTTAAAAAATTACATCTTAATTCAAACAAAATAATAGATAAAAGTCTATAATAAAAAAATTTTAAAATGTTAGATAAAGTACTAAAACGAGCATTTAGCCAACATATTATCCTATATAATTCAGTTCATTTACGAGTGAAATTTCTAATACTATTTTTTTGAAAATCCTATTTCCAGCGCTATATCATAACTATGAACTTTACTTGGTGCTAGTTTATTTTAATGTCATATATTACTAAATTAAAATGACATAGCACTTAAATTTTAAATAAATTTTTATTCTTTTGTTATATTCAATCAAATTTTTATTTTGAATCAAATAGATTTATATAATTGACGTTGATCAATTTTTATTAGTCAAAATATCACTTATTATTTTATTTTAATGTGATATTAACATAACGTTGATATGGATAATGAAAATATCATGTCATCATATTACATTAACATTTCAGGTTACCATTTATTATGACACATTAGTGTATCACATCGATACTATATGATATAAAATAATAAATAACGTTTTCATTAATGATTAATTAATTAATCATAAATTATAAAAATTATTTAATTTAAAATAAAAATATAAAATTTTGATTAAATGTAATATAAAATAAAAAAATTTAAATAATTTTTTAAGTATTATTCCAATTAAAATCTTTGATTTGATCAAAGATTGTACTCAATTAGAATCCAAAAATAAGGAATTATGGTGTTGAAATGGTACAATTTTTAGATCAAATTCTTTTTCACAACCCTTCATAATCTAAACCATCTTCAAAGAAAGCTCTTGAATTTCAAAATATGTCATTAAGCTTTTGTTATCCCATATAAAATCTAGTAAATGAGTTATGTAGGTAATTTGTATTCTATTTACTCAAATCAATCATTAATCTCTTTGTTTAAATCTTCAACTTCTATCATTTTCTTGTACGAAAGAAATCATTGTGTCACGGGGCGATTCTTCAAACCATTCACCGTGCGGCCTTGGATTCGACTCTTATCCCGATACCGAAACTCAAGTTAGCCTTGGTGCTCAGCACCCGCCCAGCAAGCACTCAGCACATCCACACGTAGCACACTGCTTTTCGGTTAGTCGGCACACGCACACAATAGGCCCAAGCCAGCAAGCACACTTGCAGAAAAGGAAAAGGGAGAGAAGAGAGGAGAGTGCTGGAAAAAGAAAAGCTGAGAATGTATTGAATGAATGATTTACACAATCTACAATGGCTTATTTATAGCCAATTTTCCTCCAAAAAAGTTCCCTCTAAAAAAATTCCCTCCAAAAGAATTCCTCTAAAACATTTTTAAGAGGGAAGCTAAAATTCCAGCAGCTCAGGTCATTAAAAAGGCTGGTGTGGTGGGTCAGTTTCATCTTTGGCCTCCTGGTGGGTTTCGGCCGCGCACAGGTTGTGTGCCTGGGCGCTGGCGGGCTGGTGTGCATGAGCCTTGCACAGGCAGTCTGTTTGGGCGCTGTGCGGGCTTGCATGCCCGCACCCCTACTATGCTGGCCGGCGCTCCCCGGGCCTGCGTACCACGCATCCATGCTGTGCGGGTCTACGTGCCATGCACCCCTGCTATGCGGGCCGACTCGCCTGGATCACCTGCGTGCAGTCTGCCTGACTCTATGCGGGTTGGCTCGCCCAGGGGCTTGTGCTGCACACCCCCGCTGGGCACCCTACACCTACGTTCTACTATCCAATGGAGTTTTCTCCCAATAATATTCCCTCATATACCGATACTTCGAAACACCTTCGGGTCACCTCCGATGCGCTGAACTACGATCCGTAACAATTATCCTCGCTTGATCATTTCTTCAATGAGGGTACTCATAGTTGACGTGACTTTGGTTTCTTGCATTCGTTGCATATAATAGGACCATTTCTTCTTCTATGTGGTTCACCCCTGAGCATCTCTTCATCTATTGAAGTCTTCTTGCAATCTGAGTTCCTATAAGTTCTTCAGCAAGGATTCAAAGTTCACGAGAAATTCACAAGCACTAAACCCATATAATAAATTCATAAGTAACCAAATTAAATTCTAAACCCGTAAATCACATGCAAACTTGATCTCAAGCAACCCGCCTGAAACCCATTTAAGAAATTCATCAAAAAATGGGAAAAATCAAAGGCAAAGGCCGAAATCGGTGGTGTATATGACGGTGGGGGTTCAATGTTTTGAAAGGTGATTTCTACTGGATCTTCAGGTGGTGGGAAGTAAAATGTCATTGGAATGTGAGGTGTGAGTCTTTTCTGTGGCAGTCTGGGGTGCAGGATCATATGAAGATCTTTGACAGTCAGATGCTTTTGTGCTTCTTTCCTTTATACTTTTTAATGTTTGGATTCTGTCAGATTACATATCTGGAATTTTGAATCAAAAAGAATTGCACAGCTCAGAGAGAATATGAGATGAAGTGGAGGAGAATTGTTTAAAAGAAAGCAGAGGAGGAGAGAGGAGAAGTAGTGGGTCAAGTTGTTGGTGATTTTAGCAGCGTGACGGCACGGACCCACAACGTGACAAGGGAAGAGGGGCTTTTGGTGAGAAAAGAAGAAAGGAGAGAGAAAAAGGTGAAGAATGTTTGAGAGTTTTCAGTGGCGGAAAAAAAGGAAAGTTCCAAGAGACCGGCGACAAGCGTACAAGGAGAAGGTCGGAGAGGAGTACCAGTCTGGGAGGTGGACGGGTGAGAGAGAGAGAGGAGAAAGAAAGGATTTTTGACTTTTAGGGTCATAATTAGTAACATGTCATTCTTTGTTATCTTTTTCCAGCAAAGCTACCTCACCTCCACCGCAACAGCTGTGAGAATGCAAGTTTTGCCCTCCAATGGTTGATGAAAAACTTGAAACTTCTTTTGCTTACTTTAACATTGTTGCCATGCATTCCACTTAGCATGTAGCTTAATTCCCCTTCTAATCATTGTAGAAAGTGTGTTTAGGATGTAATAATGTTACATTCTCCACCTTTCCCTGCCTATCAAGATAGAGGTAGACCCAACTAGTGTAAGTTTTTTTTTTTTATGGGTAAGAGCCAGTATAGTGAAGGCATTGTATGATAGACTAGAATTGATTTCTCTATTTTAATGTAAGAGTTAATACACCGAAGGTACTATACAATTGGGTAAATCTTACACTAAGAGATGAGATAGGTTTTTGGTATATAAACTTGTTCTTGTATAATTAAGTGGATCCGCATTAAAAGATGAAAGTGAGTTTTTGATATATTAATATCCACTTCCCGTATGTCTTTTACGTTAAACATGTGTCACACTAACAATTGGTTAAGTGCTTAAATTTTAAAAATTAAAAAAATAAAACTTATTTTTATAAAAAATTGTATTGAAATAAACAATGAATGTAAAAATCGAATTACATTAAATCAAAAATCAAATTACTTCGATCTGTAACAAGTCTTTTACAATAGTTTACTAAAATTTTAGATAATATGAATAGATATAAATTTTATCATACTCAAATAAATTCAAAAATAACTAACAACCCTTTTAATATATAGAAATATAAATATCTCAATTTGATTAAAAATGTTTTCAATCTAAAATTGAAGTTGAACATCTCAAAAATCATTTTAACTTGATAAAAAAAATCAAACTCATTTTGATCGGACCAATTTTTTTTTTGGTTCGAACAAAGTCAATTGCATAACTTACCAAAACAAAGTAATGCTTTTTTTTTTATTATTTTCTTTCTTCTTCGTGAATTTAAATTAGAATATGCACCTAAAATTCGTCTTCTAAAAAATAAATTATAAGAAAAGTTTATCAACCCATGAGTGACACGAGCCAATTCATTATGAAATGTTTAAAGTTCAACTAATAAATTATTGCTATGCTTATCTTTATCTACATTTGTTTGCAAGTAAAACATATGGATGCCATTATTAATTAAAAAATTTATAATTATCAACTGTTTGTTCTTTATTACATTGAATGTACCTCTATAATTAATCCGGCATCAATGGGCGGGAATAACGCCGAACCAAGTTTGAAAAAAAAGGCTAATAAAGACAAGCCAAAAATCTGGAAAAAAAAAAAACTAGTAATATTCCAAGTATACCTTTCAATGGACGCCAGCCGCCCCTTTTCATGGCACGTCCCACATGGTCCTACCTTAACATGTCAATTTCAATCATTGGTTAAAGAATAAAGAAATGATAAAAAAGAATCCCATTTGAAAAATGTGCACGTCTTTTAGCTGCTGCCCTTCCCTACATTTCTACTGACATTCCTCCAATCTCTGCCTACCATGTTTGTGCTTGGCAGATGTCATGGATGCTTCTTGTTTGGTATTTTGAGCGTACAATTGAGCAAAAGAAAGAAAGAATTTGATTCCCATCTGAATTATTTTTATTTGGTAATCGATTCATGGTTTAATTTAGTATATTTTGATGTGGATGGGTCTTAGCCTCTGTTGTTGGTAGTAAATGCTTGCTATTAATAATCGAAATTATTTTGATTTTGAAATTCAGATTTATTTATGGATTTCCAATCTGTCGTTTCATTTGGGATTGGGATAAAAAGAGAAAGGAGTAATTTTCTGGTGCTAGGCTTAGCGGAAGGAATTGGCGGGCATAGGCAGTTAGGCTTAGCTGTCGATTAGTATTTTTTGTTGCTTTAATTTTCGAGGTTGGCATTGCGAAGTTGCCATAAATGTGAATGTGAAAAGGGTCATTGCGAGGGTCTAATGTCGTCGTCTAGCTTTCTATATCCATCTCTCTCAGAGCAATGTATGGCGTAAAATTTGGGGGATTGCAGTGTGAGGGGGGGTTGGTGAGTGGTGACTTTTGTATGGGAAGCTCAGCGTTTTTGCATCTTTCTCAAGTAATTTGTTACCCCTTCCTTTCAATTTCTTCACCCTTCTTAACTTAAATGTACTACTAGTGCTAATCATTTACTGTTGACCTTTTATTTTTTTTATAATACAAGTAGTTTTAGGCAATAATTATAATTATGGAATTATATCAGGTTTTGCTTCTTGGAGGGTAGATTGTCTTTGGGAGTGGATTCTAAGCAAAGACTGGTTATAGATTAACAGAAAGAAAACTCCCTCATTTATTGTTCACCCCAACGGTTCAAAAGGAAAGAAAAAAAGAGTATGGATTAAAACGAGAGTTGGATTGTGTTGGGGTTGAAGATGGACAGAAGGAGTTGGCTGTGGAGAAGAAAGTCTACAGAGAAGAGTCCAGGTGAAACTGATAGTTCAGGAGGTTCCATTTCATCTTACTCTGAGAGATTCTCTGATGAGCAGGTATTTAATTTCTTTTACTTACTTGGTTAAATCATCATTGCCCATTCCTTCTGGAAATAAGAATAGAATATGTTTCACTTTGTGGCCTTTACTTTTTGAAAGAATGCTCACTTGTGCTTTAAGTATACATCCATTGCTTGCATTTTGATGGACTTAAATGAAATTTTTTTGGGTCTTCTCTTTTTTGGTTGTAAATGGAATGACACCAATCTAGTTTAACCAAAAATGCCTCAATACGGGTTTCTAGCCTCTCTGGATGGTCCTGTTGGTTGGCTACTTCAAAGAAATTATCATTCCCAGACTCTTATGAAATCAATAGCTGGGTCTGGATATTCTTGCTTAGGCAGTCAGATGCCTCTCCTTTCATCTTTTATATGCTGGCATTTATGGAGCTTACCTTTTGCTAAAAATTTTTTGGATGTTTGCTTTTGTTAAAATAATTTCTTCAATTTTGTTGCTTGGTTCAGTTACTATATAAGGAAAGCTGATATGATTTTATTTACATTGAGTGTCATTTAGTCATAATTTGAACAGAGCAGATGTCCTAAACTTTGCAAAGAAAGATCCTAGCTTGTTTCTAGCTCTGGCCTCTACGTCCTTGTCGTTTGCATATTTGTCGTGCACTCAGCTTGCTCCTTGTGTTTCATTTCCACCTGAATATCACTTGTGAAACATTGAATGATGAGCCCTAAGTTATTGAAGGCTTTGGAAACTCAAGAAGCTGAAATGACTTGGTTTAGGCACTCCAAAATGATTCAGGAATTCTCTATAAAGTTTTTAAAGCCCATTCGAGCACTCCTGAGGCCTGAAGCATCTATTTCTCCTTTCTTAGTAAAAGAAAATTGTGATTGGATCCGTGAAGTCATAAGAACCGCTGATCACCTTTGACAGAGGTGATTAGATTAGATCACTCTGTCAGATACTTGCAAGGCTTAGAAGGCTGTTTTTGGAATTTTCCAAGCCATGATTATTATTTAGTAGTGTTATTTATTACACAAGCATAATGGACCAGAGTTTAGTTTCTTCTGAACTTTATGAAGGAAATGAACAATGGCTGAGGGGCATGTGCTGTGGGTGGGCAGGAAAGTGCTCTCTGGATGATTCAGGCATGTGCTCGTCTGTGGTTGGATTTATCTCATTTTCATCTTTTCTTTTAATTTTTCAATGAATTCAAATGTCTTGGAGGTCATGTACAGTTTATGATAGTTTTTTAATGACCTAGATAGGCTATACAAAAGTTACCTTGATTGCGGTCCTATATTCTTGCCTTACACTAATTTTCTACTCATATGATGTGAGGCATGCTTTTATAGTTTCATACTCCATTTAATTTGTATGCTTGTAAATTGTAAATTTTTTAGTTTCTGTTGGTTTGGTTGGAAACAATCTGATATTTCGTTGTTGTCAAAGGCTGGCGCAACTCATAGTTCTCAATCACTGGAAGTCACATCAAAAGCAGTACCCATAGATGAAGAAGTTAATGATAATGTGAAGTCTCTAACAGAGAAATTATCTGCTGCTCTTATGAACATCAGTGCCAAAGAAGACTTGGTAAAGCAGCATGCTAAAGTTGCAGAAGAAGCAGTGTCAGGTATCTTTTTGGGCATCCAACCTAAGCTAGAAATCTGCTAGTGGATGGTTTTTTTCCCCCTTGAATTTATTAATTTTAGTGAGAAAAAATGACAGTAAGGCCATCACAAGCTTTAAAGATTTTGATATGAATATTATGTAAGTGAATCACGTTCTTGATGATCATTATCTCCCTTCTAGTCAAAGAATAGGGTAATATGTCACTGTACTATTATGTTTTGATTTCTTTATTGGAAAGAATTTCTTTATGTGAGAAAAGAAATTAATTGACTCAATATCAATGGTGTTGCATAAAATGACTATAAATTTAACTTCTGTTTTTATCTATTTATATTTGAAAAGAAGGTTAACCCAATACTAGCATTTTCACCTTCCGTTTCTTTTCAATAACTATGATATTGCTAAGTTGGTTTACGGATGTACAGCAGCAAGGGGGATAAGAAGACGAGAGAGGGGAAGAAAAAAGCAAAGATCACTTTATTCTTTGATACTTTTGAGAGATGAAATACTTATAGAGAAAATAACCTTATCATGCCCATGTTGTGTGGTCAACTAAGGAGGAATAGTTTACTTTTGGTGGCATTTTGTTCTTAGAAGCCTAGGGTTTTTTTTTTTTAGTTATATTTTTTGTCCTGAAGATCTTTTGCAATAGTGAAGTTAATTATCTGCTTTTTCATTTTCCAAAATCTGAAATTAGGCTGGGAGAAGGCTGAAAAGGATGTGTTGGCTTTGAAGCAACAGCTTGATGCTGCTATTAAGAAAAATGCAGCACTTGAAGATCGAGTTGGTCATCTTGATGGGGCACTGAAGGAATGTGTCAGACAACTTAGACAAGCTAGAGAAGAGCAAGAACGGAGAATCCATGAAGCTGTTGCCAAGAAATGTCATGAATGGGAATCTTCAAAGTCTGAACTTGAGAGTCAGCTTGTGGACCTCAAGGCTCAACTTCAAACCACAAAAAGCGAGACTGCTGCCTCAGTTGATCCTGATCTTCATCCAAAGCTCCAGGCTTTTGAGAAAGAGAACTCAGCCCTTAAACTTCAGCTCCTTTCTCGAGCTGAGGAGCTACAACTTAGGATTATTGAGAGGGACCTGAGCACCCAAGCAGCTGAAACTGCCAGCAAACAACATTTGGATAGCATAAAGAAGTTGGCTAAGCTTGAAGCTGAGTGCCGCAAGCTAAAAGTCATCGCTCGGAAAGCATCCCATGCTAATGATCAGAAATCTTACGCTGCCTCCTCAATTTGTGTTGAATCTTTTACTGATAGCCAATCAGATAGTGGGGACAGGCTACTTGCAGTTGAAACTGATATGCGCAAGATGAGTGGGTTGGAGATGAATGAATGTGAGACAAGCCGCTCAGAAGCATGGACATCTGCCCTAATTACAGAACTTGATCAATCTAGGAATGAAAAGGCCGTTGGAAGAAACATAATGGCCCCTTCAGTAGAAATCAATCTCATGGACGATTTTCTTGAAATGGAAAGGCTTGCAGCTTTGCCAGATACAGAAAGTGGAACTGGTTTTAATGAGGCTGGTCTTGTATCTGATCAAACCAGTACAGTTGAAAACCCATTAAAGGCTGAAGTTGAAACCTTTATCCACCGGATTGCTGAACTAGAGGAGAAGCTAGCAATGACAGAAGCAGAAAAGTTGGAATTGAAGTTGGCTTTCAATGAATCTCAAAAGCAGCTTGAAACATTGCAGAATCAACTAAGGGAAACTGAGACAAAGTTGGCAGATCTTCAAACTCAATTAGCTCTTGCTGACAACTCAAAGCAAGCCACAGAGGAGGAAGTAAAAGTTGCAAATATGAATAGAGAAGTGGCAGAGTCAAGATTTAGAGATGCTGAAATTGAAATAAAGACTTTACTGTCCAAAGTTACTTCATTAGAAGAAGAGGTTGGAAGGGAACAAGCATTGTCTGCCAAAAACATGAGCAAATGCAAAGAATTGGAGGATGAACTTTCAAAATTGAAATGTGAAGCCGAGCTCCGACTTGAGGCAGAGTGCCAGCTTGTGGCTAGTTACAATGAAGAGTTGAAGGCGCAGCAGGTCAGTTATTTAGTATGTTTGTTTTAATCATAGATGTTCCTTAGAATGCATCAAAGAGAGAGAAATATATTCTTTTCCAAGGATCAAGACCTTTGTGCAAATTTTAAATCAAATGACAACTTCAGCATCCTATTAATGCAGGATGCTCACAAGCATGCTTTAAATGACTCCGGGATTGTGAGGTTAATGACAATAAGGGCCTTTGCATGTTTTTCCATCAAAATCCTAGTTGAATTTGACTATTTGTCATGTGGGAATGTATATGGTGCCTTAATTTACCAAGCTTTGATGACTCTAGGCTTAATTTCCCATGTGCTTTGATAATCAATTCCTATATGTGCAAAATGCCTTTTTAACTTCTCCCAGAATCATGGACATGCTTATCAAAGGAATATTTTTATTTTTGATTTTTTATGTGGCTAGTCATTTATATTTGATCTGCAACTTTGTCAAAAATATCAAAACTTGATCTTTCCTATAGAATCAGGACAAGTAATTTCAAAATACCAATCAAATATTTTCATTGAAGTTTTTTAAGAACACCCTAGTTATACATATCTTCTAATTATATTAGGTGACTAATGCATTTCTGGGAATTATGAGAAGTGAAGCATTACCCAATGCACAATAACATTACATCGAGTAAATTGCTGTCAGAGTACTGGAGAGTACCAACTTCAACTGATGGTTTTTTGTGTTTGCAAACTGAACTGACATGGCATGTGACATAGGATTGTGACCTGTCATAGTGGACCATAAGGGGTTTGTGAGGAGTACATTTAATATTCCCAGAAAACTTGTTCAAAGACTATCTTCCCTGTATATGATAATTGTTAATTGACATCATCATTTGGCAAGATTTGGGTGTGCATGCAGTAAAGTTAGATTTCTTTTCTTCTACATATAAACTGCCTGTCCTATTAGTTATAATCTTACAAACATGTTATTGGTTATATGCAGGACAAGGAGCTAGCAATTGCTGCCACTAAACTTGCTGAATGCCAGAAGACAATTGCTTCTCTTGGCCAGCAGTTGAAATCCCTTGCTACGCTGGAAGATTTCCTGATTGACTCTGATAAGCCGCTGGAGCTTGGGGATGGAGGATTACAATGTCCCAAAAACGGTGAGGGACAACCGAAACCGGGTTCTACTTATATGGATTTTTCAAAAAGAGGCACTGAATCTTCTAAATTAATTGGTGAGAATGTTAACCGTTCACAGAATGGCAATGCTGTGGGGTCAACATTACCACTAAAACCAGTCACTGCCTCTGACAAAAGTCGAACTGGTTTCGGGAAAGTTGTCCCACGGAGTAGGAGTGGGAAACAGGTCTGAGTATCTGTTGTCAGTCATATTTGTATGTAGACCAAAATCATTAAACTTAAAAAATTTTCCATCAACAGGTGTATCTAAATACATGATTACTCAGGGTGAACAGATTATTATTGAAAGAAAATATAGTATACATAAAATATATAATTATGGCATATTCTTTTCCATGTTTTCACTTGCCCTGCAATTTTGGATTTCATGCTTGATGTTTGACTGGAGTTTTGGCTCTGGTTCTCGCTTGTTGGATTGAGTCTGGGTGACTTGAGGGAGCATAACCTTGGAAACGATTCAAATGTCAGAGCCAGGAGTTCATTGTCTATTTTCATGGAGATCACTGTCTTAATATAAAGGTTTCAAAGTGCAGCAGAAAAGCATTTCAATGGCTGAGAGGGTTATATCTACTGAATTCAAATTTAACATAGATGAAAGGTAATGCAACGTATTGAGCAGCCTCATTAACCTCTCCCCCTAGGCCTTGAATAAGTCCTAACCATGAAAGAAATAGTCTTGATTCTTGAATCTATTCAATTTTAACACTAATATCATTGCAGCAAAATTAGCTATTCAAAAAAACAGACCACAGATTAACGTAATTGCCTTGCTTCGCTCCGTTAACAGTCACTTGTTATGGATTTACAACCACAAACAGGTAATGCGGTTCTATGGTGTAGTGGTTAGCACTCTGGACTTTGAATCCAGCGACCTGGGTTCGACTCCCGGTAGGACCTTTAACCTTGTATCTTCACTGAAGAGCATTGAAAGGGTTGACGATAGATGCACTTAATTTCCCTTTTAGTGTATTGTAACTAAAATTAATTTCCTTATCCTAATGTAGTAAGTTTTCTTCACTCATGATCCGACAAGTGATATAATATTCCAAGTTTGTTTGGTGGGTCTACCAAAATTTCTTGCTTGCTTTCTGTCCGACCCCCATGTCTACCAAATTAAGGTCTGAGGTATGACATAGCTTTCCAGTCATTGCACCATATTATAATATTAATTTAAGACGCATCAGCAAGGTTGGACCTGAACCCTGCCCACCCCATCACCACTCTGTATCAGCTCCTTTTACTATAAGAATTGGATCAAGTTACATCCATAAAACTCAACTAAATTAAAGCTTGTGAAGATCAATTGATGTCCCATAAGAATATATATAGATAATCTGAATCTATTAGTCTGTTTATTATTGATATGAATGACCTGATACACCCTTCCAAGCTGTTCACATATGTTGACATATCCATGGAATGTTAGGTGTAGAAGGTCATTTCATCAAGAGAAGAAGCTATGTTGAAAGCAATAATCTTGGGTGTCTGATTACCATCCGAAGAATTCTGATGGCTCCCAGCCCTGCTCCACTTCTTAAGTAAGTAGATTATAGAAAATCTTTGGCTTTCTGTAGTCTGAAATGCATAAGGCCTGCAGCCAAAATAGTTTTACATATCAGCCCTAATATGTCAGTATAAACAAAAACAACTACATTCAGAAAAGCACAATAGCCTACCTGCATTGCAAATGCTATGTGCATTAACGTGGGTTCTGACCATGGCTTCCCAATAAATTGAAGGCCAATTGGCAAACCTGCTTTGTCATAACCAACCTATCAAGGAGACAAGTAGAGTTCATATCAGTAAAGTTTGTACTGCTTGAATGAAGCTGATAGCCACTAATAAAGAACAACATAAAAATGTAAGGATCAGAAGTAGTAGTAGTAGTAAGTTTGTACAGGAACAGTCACAGCAGGTAGTCCCAAAAAATTTCCTGCTATCTGATATCGAACAAGTGCAGCTGAAACAATGACAAAATGGTCAACTTTCATTATGCAATACCTTCCCTTTACTAACTGTATTGATATTGATAAACCATGAAAATATTTAAACATAAATACATACTGGAAAATTAGTCAAAACTGTAAGCAGGATTAGTGTGTGGATAGCACTATAATGTTAGGCATTTCATACCTCCATTTATGTAGTCAAGTTCACCGGTCTTTAGAGCATCGTCAAATATTGAGTATGCAGTCACGCTGTTTATATATAAAAACAAAGTTCATAAAACTTAAAAGTTGAAGACTAGAAGGTGCTACCTACAATCTTATCTAGAGCCTTGGAGAAATATAGATGCAAGCTGTTGCAGTAAATAAGAATTTACCCTGTTGTTGGAGCAACTATGATATCGGCCTTGGCAAATATGTTGTTATGAATCTGCATTTGACGATTCCTGCATGTGTAGTCAAGCTACATTATCTTAGCAAGTTTGTAGAATGTAACATCATAACCACATAAACCTGTGTGCATCTTCTAATGTGAAGCATGCCTACCAAGGTTTGACCATTAATATAAGTAGACTTTAAAGAATACTTTGTTGACATTCACTTCTTACTTCTTGAAATTGTTTCTATTTTCACAAGTGAATAAACTTTGAGCTATTTCACATGAAGCTTTTGACAAAATAGAAGCTTTTAACAATCATTTATTTTATAAGTGACAAGATACAGAAAATAATAAGTAAAACATTGGCTACCCTGTACCTAATTTTCTGGGCCTTTAAATACTCTTTGCCGTTGAAAGCACCATACACACTAAGTGCTACTCTTGCATCCCATCCTAATTCTGCAAAATCCCTATAATCAACAAGTTTAGACTGTCAGCATCTCAACTTTTAAATCCTGAAGAAAATGTAAATAGGAGGATAATATGGAGGTTAAAGTCTGGAAGATAACTTACAGCTTTTCCAAATGAGAACTCAAGGAAGTGCTGCACTCGGAACCAATCGTCATGTAATGTGCCAGGCGCATTGCTTCTATCTCTGGTATAGTAACCTCTACAGTCTTGTGAATAACATACCTTTGCAGATTAGTGAGCAATCACTGGTGTTTAATTAATAATTCAGTTATATATGCTATTTTGAGATAAAAATAGAATCAATCAACTACCCCATTTGTATTTTGCACCAATGCTGTTTTGTATATCAGAAGGTTTATCATTTGATTAGGCTTTAACAGCAGAGAAGTTGATAGATACGATAGTCTAAATACAAAAAATTATAATATCAAAAGTCAAAACATGGGTAGATTTTAGTTAAAAGAAACATCCATTGCTAATACCTTCCACTTGTAACGCTCACAAAGCAAGTGCAGAGCATTGGAGCAGCAAATTCTGATTTCATCGCTGCAATCATTGAACCACTAATTTCAGCCAATTAGTGGTTCAAAAATAGAATGACAGGTATTAGAAATCTCATTTTTTTAAAGCTAAAATTCATGATGAAACTGGACTTATATTAATTGATCATAATTAGATCACTAACCTCTCCATATCTTGCAAACTTGATGTCTGATATTAGATTTGTCGAGTTCAGCAGTGGAAAATATACTTTGGGCTGGTAGGTTATCCATGAGCCAAAGAAGAAAAAGCAAAAGTTTTCCAAGCTTAGATTGGCTCATAGTAAAAATGCTATGGTTCAGCAGTAAAGAGAAGACATCGCAAGGCCATTATTAGGAACCACCAAAGCAAGGTCATAACTGAAAACAGATACTCTTAAAAGGGAGAATGGTCTGCATTTAGAACAACAACAGATACTCGGAATTTATACGATCTTAAAGAACAGGTACTTACAGGTAAAGTGGTTGGCTGATTTGATGGAAGTTGGCCATTAATAGCTGCATAACTGAAAACAGAAAGCTAATCTGAATCATACCTACAACTAACAAAGTCACCTATGGAAGTCAAGGAAATGTATTGACCAAAAAGAAGGGCAAATAATACTTACACAATAAATGCATCCTCTAAGGTGCCTGCTAGTATTCCAACCATCCCCACTGTCCAGTTCAGAGGAAGAACACTGGAAACATCACATGCATTTTCAGATATTGTCTAGATCTTTCATCTAATGCAACTTACATATGATTATTGTACCTATACAAGTTCTCACCCTGAATGAGGTATGCGCCCAAAAGTTGGTTTGAACCCAACAACACCACAAAGAGATGCAGGCATCCGCACAGACCCTATACAGAACCATAGACAATATATTGGTCCTTCAAACTCATTTACATGGTACAATTTTGAAAAGAATAATCCAGAATAATTTTTCTTTCTTCTTTTTGTAATGTCTGTCTGTCATAGAATTGATGAAGCACACATGTCTCATGCTCAATACTATTACTGGATAACATGAAAAGAATTCCACAAACTTCTTCTATGTTGGAGGTAAAAATAAAGGATATGACTGTAGTTTGGCTCTGAAGGTTAAATCTAGATGTCTACCATCGAGTTTTGGAAATCCAACAGAATCAAAAGAAAAAAGTCAGTGCTGACATTCATTTGCAAAAATAACTGCCTCGGCCACTTTGGAGTACTTTAAAAGGTGGAAGAGTCAAGCTCTATTTTAGTTGTACTTCTGTTATAATACTTACTGTTTATACTTTTACATTTATATGAGCAAAGACTTTGCATTTATTTTGATTTACCAAGCATGAGAATAAACTACTGTGCTAGAATTTTGATCACATAGACCAAAAGAAACAGAAGACTCATGCAATTGTAGTGAAGACAGATTAACTTTTACTATTAATTCAGGAGGCTAGTTGTTGTTTGAGTTGCCAAGGGCATCTCAGATCTCAGTTCTAATGCCAATAAGAAGTCTTCCAAGAATCTACACTAAATGAGTTATTTACAATCCATACATTAATGGACTGCAATACATAACTAGATTTAATACTTCTAAAAGTATTATTCATGCAGTAACTTATGATGAGAATTTTAGTTAATCAAAAAAATAATGGTATCTACATTTCCTTTCTTAAGAAGTTATCCTAATGCTAAATATGATTTAGTCAGAATCATTGTTCTTGATTTTGTCAACAAATTTTGGTGGTTGTTTACTCATGGTGAAGGATGATATACTTACCTCCCCCATCAACACCAAGGGCAACAGGGCATAATCCTGCAGATACTACTGCAGCAGATCCACTAGAAGAACCACCAGTGATTTTGTTTGGGTCATATGGATTTCTAGCAGCCCTGCAGCATTCACAAAATGAACATACAACCATTTTTAACTTTTTGCATGGAAAGGACTTGGACAAGACAATGGAAAGTAGTGTTTAAATTTAGTGAAGTTGGTTGCCTACAAATTAATTGATAAGACTTTATACAGTTAAAATGGCAAAACAAATTCATGGAGAATATTAAAGTATTTACATCTGGCGTTTTTGGTATTAGGAAAAGGAAGCAGAATAGTCAATTCTTACCCATAGTGAGGATTTATCCCACTTGTTCCAGCTCCAAGCTCATGCATGTTAGTCTTCCCAACAATTATAGCACCACAGGATCTGAGGCGCATAACACAGCACGCATCGCCTTTGCAAGGTCTAACCTTGTGCAGCCACTTTGTACCTCCTAGAAGAATCAAGAATAAAATAGGGACATAAAGTACCATTAATAAAAGAAAATTGATGTGCGTAAAAAACATTGAATCACCTGTAGTTGGATATGGAGAACAATCTATTTCATCCTTGATAGCAATTGGGACTCCATCTAGAGCCGATATTGGCTCCCCTGAAGAAGAGAGCAATGAGAGCAATGTGAAGATCTGTACCATACTGACAAAAAGATTCCACATGAAAATGAAAGTCTACTTTTGCTAAGTTTTGAATTCGATAAACTGTTAACTTGTTTAGCAGATGCTGCATCATGGAGAATACATTTGTCCTTATGATACAGGAGAATGCCAACAAACAATGTCTCAATAAAAAAGCACATTAGGATATGCAACAATGATGATTTAATTGCACTAAAAACGTTACCTCTTTCATACCGAAGAGTTGACTCTGTAGCTTGCCTCAGGATATCTTCAGTATCATAGTTAATGAAGAAGGACATTGGCAATGGATGACTGTAGGATTCACGCACGGCATCTATAAACCGCTCTGCAACCTGTACAATTGAGAATTGATTTCCATGACCATGGTAAACTAAAACAAAAGATTAAGGTTTCAATTCTTGGAAAAAGTATGGACACAAGCAAGCTTGCTAGCAAGGGTCAAAAATGATTCTTCGGGTGAATATATAATCACATATATAAATGGGAAATCAACAATATGCCATAAGCTAGCTAAACAGCCAAGAATGATACCATCCGTGGAGTTATCTCCCCAGAATTGTATGCTCTTGAATAGTCCAATATTGTCCAGCGACGGAAGCAGCTGCTTTTCAAATCATTTAGTGACTTCTCTAATGTTAAGGGAAGGCAATTTATTGCATGCTGAACTCGTTCTGGTGGAGATGCCTCAGAATCAATGTGTTCGACTTCTTGTTCATTAAGGTCTGTGTCGATATAATGAAATTAGACAAAAGACAAGAAGTAAATACATTTGAAAACAAAACGCACTTTGATTTCTTGACATGTGGATGTAAGGGATGTTTAACTGACGATAAACAGAAGCTTAAAGAACTACTAGCAAAAAAGCAGTATAAATTTATATGACCCATCCCATTCTTAAGACATCATCCCCTATGCCAGATGGACTTCTCTTTTATTTTTCCTTTGTTTTCCCCAGGTGGTGGTGCAAGAATATACAAGACCAATTCTGACCTACCTGCACCTTCTGTAGCCCAAACACTTGAATGGAGTGATGACATTATTCTTATAGTTTCTCTTACAGTCCACTAGATGAAACATTACTCCGCTTTGCAAATGGAAGTGATAGAAATTTCATAGATATCTTAATGGCAGAAAACATTATGATGCAATGTTTGAGTAGTTTTAAAATGCTTCCATAGACTGAGTTTACTCTAGATGAAGACAAAAGTTTGATCCTATTTATGTGATGAAGATGAACCAGCAGCTGTATCCAAGAATAGGTGAAAAGTAACAAACGCATACATACCCACGAAAGGATGCAAGGGAACAAACATAGGTGACTCCTCCAGCGTTGCATTCGAAACAAGCTGCTCAAAGTGGAAGACATTCTTAGTACGAAACAACAATTTGTGGGCAACTCAACTCTACCCAAAGTAGAAAACAAGTTAAGTCCGAGAGGATTTTTAAGAAAATGGCCAACAACAGTAGTGTTTTTGAGCAAAAATCTGCAATAAGATAAAAGGTCGAAGTATGTTTGGGCAAAGACTTTCTGCTAATAAAAATCTTAATTTGAGTGTTTGAGACAAGTTGAATTCTTAGTAAAGGGGGAAAAATCTGAAGCTATAAAATGTTTATTTATTTATTTGGTCCTCAATTGAGATCAAGTTAAGAAACGAAGCCTTGGAAGGCGCAATAACTAGGACCCCTTCTGGTTTGAAATTGAATCAAGTCAGAGTGAAACAGAACCTTGAAAGTCAAGACAGAGATATAATATGTTAGTTGGAACATGTCAAGTCCATGTCCCAAATTGTAGATTTGCATGAATTTCAATCTAGTTCCATCTCTTTTCCTTCTTTGCGATATTTTCTGCAGAATTTCTGTCTCACCAAACAAATTTGAGAGAATTAAGAAGAAAGAACAAGAAGTAAAATGGCAACAAGAAAACTTTTTAACTTTTTTGTGAAATCATTCTGAGATATTCCTAACTGAAAGCCAATAAGTCTTTGTACTTTGTACTTTCCGGAACAGAGTCATAGGAAAATTTCATTAAAATGCCATCACATGGGTGCTAGTGAAACAAGGTTTGAAACAGGGTTGCGGCCGTTGAACCACAGTGCCACACTTTGTCTCTAGTCAGGTAAATTAAAGGTTTGGGTTTGGCAAATGAAAATGAGAGATCATAGTTAGGTCATGTTAATGTAACTGTGAAAGGACCATTGACTGGCATTCCTTCAAGGTCATGCAAAAAAGATTAATTATAAATGGAATTTTTATTGGGAGAGAGAGAAAATTAAGCAAAAGAGAAGTCTGCACCTTGTGAATTAGATTGTTCCTCTTCAATATGTACAACAACAACGTTCCAAAAATCCTTGACTCCAGAAACCAGGCAAAGATTTTAACCAGAAATCCAGCCATGCGAGGGGCTATATGCAGAAAAGGCAATAAAGTTCAGCAAGACAGCAGACAGAGAAAGAGAGTGAAATTGGAAGATTATGCAAGTAAAACATGGTATTCAAGGGTAGTGATCCTAAGTTCAGCTGCTTGAATTGAATTCCAAAAATCAAAACAGTTTTACTCGTTTAAAGCAGAACATCCGCAATTCATCAGGAGGTATATGTAAATGATATAAGTCAATCAGGGACTTGACAGATTGATCATGTCAGTCACAAAACAAAGAAATTCTTAAACAATTCGATCAAGGCAGGACTTGCAAGCTGTCGGTTTCTGAAGCTAACAGCATATATACAACTTCCGACCAGTACTCTTATAATTGTACTGAGTCTTGGAGCAGCAGCTTGAGACAGAGCGAATGAAACCACAAAAGCAAACACGAGATTAATGTAAAAGAGAAACAACAGCAAGGTGATGATGATGGAAGTAGTGCAGAAAACCTTTGACATTGGCTTGGAGATAAAACTCATTGCTGGCAGGACCAAGATCAATCTGCTCTACGGGCTTGTAGACGACGCCGGCAGCCCTGAACAATCCCATTTTGCAGGAAACCTTGTGGACTTGGTGGGGGGGATGGTTGTTACTTCTCAACAAACGAGCGGTTCAACAATAAAAACAAAGTTTTCCAACCAAAACGAATAGATAAATATATAATTTATATGCAAGTTTGATCCAATAGAACAGAAAGTGACATGAGAGTGTGCGGAGATGGCAACAATAATGGTTGTCAATATCAGCATTACTTGTTCATAGTTATAATCAATCTCTTCATTGGTTTGATAAATACTCCTATTTACAGACTACATATTGCAAACAAAACAAATACAAAACCTTTTTAACGGTATCTTGATCTGGGGTAAGGTTGTACAGTAGCCGCCAGGGTTCCCCAGACAGGCTGCCAAAAAAAGGCACCCTGTTTATTCATTCTCGTATAACAAGCACACAGCTATTAACTACATATGTACACGCACATTGAATTCTAAGTGTAAAAATTAGATTACCTTCCCTTAAAAGGAATAGGGATGAGCAACTTTTATTGTTCTACCTTTTGGTGAGGCAATTTAAAGGACTTTTTATGTTTACATGACATTAATGTAACATTCATATGAAAGATAAAAAATATCACGTACCTATGTTATTATTTCACATCAAAATATTACTTCATTTTTCATTGTCATATTCCAACGTACTATGTGACATAAAATCACAAGTAATATTTTGATTAATAACAGTTAATTAATTATTATTACTCATAAATACTTATTTAGTTCAAAATAAAAAATATAATCTCTCAAAAGTTAAAGGCACAATATTTAAATATTTTTAAATAAATTTTTATTTTTTATTATATTTAATTAAATTTTTATATTTTTATTTTAAATTAAATAAGTTACTATAATATCATTTGTTATTTTATAGTCATATGAAGTTGATGTAAATGATAAAAAATATCATATAATTATATTATCATATTACATCATTAATTGTAATATGTAAACATGCTACATCATTATTAATTATGATATATTAACGTACTATGTCAGCATCGTATGAAATAAAATAATAAGTAATATTTTAATTAACTCAATTATTTATTATAAGAATTTATTTAATTTAAAATAAAAATATAAAAATTTATTTAGTTCAAAATAAAAGTAAAAAGATTTAATTAGATATAATAAAAAATAATTTTTTTTAAATAATTTAAAAACTTTTTTAAGTATTATATCAAAATTAATGTAGTTTGCATTACTTCTTTCATTGGTCTTAGGTTTTACTTAGCATAATTTAATGCCTACTTTCAACCATGTAGAAAACTTTGAAGTAACTTTTCCTTTTTCTTTCTCCATTGAACTGGCTCTTCACTAAAGAATTGAAAAATATAAAAAAAATCTTTCAAGGTAAAATCTTAAATAAAATAGTATTTTTAGTTTTCGTAGCCAACACGATGGTGGAAATGGAGTGATAAGATTTATTATTTTATTATTATTATTATTTACATATATTATCACTATTTATATAGATAAGACTCAATTATTGATTATTATAAATGTTAAACATGAAAACATTATTATATATATAAAAAAAATTTAATGCACTAATATTGTATAACTTCTATATATCATCTGATCACTTAATTCTGATATCTTACTAGTGAGATATTATTTTAAAAGAAATAAAAGATTGATAAGGTTCAAAAACCATATCAGATTCTAATATAACTTTTTATTTTCTTTAAAATAATATTTTATTGATGAAATATCAAAATTTGATAATAATACTTTATTAATGAGATATCAGAATTTGATAATCTTGTATTGTATATCAAAACCATATTTTATTAGTGTATCAAATATTAACCATATATATATATATATATATGAATGTATTAAAATATGAGTCAAACCCTAGAGGGAAATGGAGAATAATAGTATAAAACTTGAATAAAGAGGGGGAGGGACAAAACCTTAATGAGAATTTATTTGTTTGACTTTAAAAATGAATAAATAAATATTTTATAAAAAGGTATCACTAAGATCTATAAGCTTTTTGAATAATTCATTTTATTAAAAATATATCATCATTATGATATATCAATGTATCATATCAATATTATATTATATTGAATAATAAGTATAATTTTGATTAATAATAATTAATCAATTATTAGTTATAAAAATTTACTTGATTCAAAATTAAAATATAAAAATTTAATTAAACTGAATAAAAGAACAAAATTTTATTTAAATTTTTTTAGATAATTCATGTAAAAGAAATTACACTCACATGAGCATTTAACTAGTTTATTAATAGAAGTGTGCTTGTATCATTCATTAGGAAAGCTTTACAGAGAGAGGGAAGCTTCTGCAATGGGAGAGAGAGAGAGGAAATCAAAGTTTCATTGAATGGGGTAGGGAGGATAAATTAATGGAAGTTAATGCAGTGGGGTTTTCCCACAGAAGTCAAGACGCCATCCTCACTATATCAACTAATAACATAGATTTGGGAAAATTGCAACAAAATATAATACTAGAATTATTTAACTTCCCTGGTGGGTACACCTATACCCTCCTCCATCTTTGGCCCATTCTTGTTTAATGTTCAAGTGGCATGATGACAACAAGGATGGATTTGCCCTCTGAGGGTAATTAAAACGGCAGTCAATTTTAGGTGTGGATCCGGCCAATTAAAGTTTGGAGATCTGGCCGGGGGGTCAGTGTAACAACTTTTGCGGCGTTTAATGGTGTGTGAACGTGATTCGTTCCTGCCCTCCAATTGCTTCCTGTAAGTGGTGGGGGTCGGGCCTATATAATAATCCAAAATGTCTTTTGAATTATTTAAAATTTTTTATTTTTTTAAAATTTTAATTAAATATAATAAAAAATAAAAATTTATTTAAAATTTTTAAAATAATTTATTTATTTTTTTGTACGTGGGAAGCTGCACCAACAACTCACACGAACCCATTTGAAATGATTTTTTTTTTAAAAAAAAAAAAAGAGAAGAGAATATGTCTAAAGCATTGATTTATTATGTAGTACGGAAGTCAACATAGTGGAGCACCCTTGACTTGAAAATGGAAAATGAGAAGTCCTTGCTTTGTGGTCCTATCTATCTAATTAAAGGGCGCCAAAGCCAAAAGGCCTGTTTGCGAATGTATCCTGCTTCCACTTGAGATTAGGATGGATTTACGTCTTTGATAGACACAATTCATATTATTCAGTCTATTAATCTCACAAGTAATGTTCTCAAAATTCAAAAGGTAGGACAGGGTGTCCCATCAAATTAATCCTCAAAAAATGCCAATCAAATCGAGTAAGAACATAATTAATGCACTACCACCGTCTCTCTTTCCTCTTGAATTTCGGCTTTTGCCACCGCATAACTGGTCCACCTTTGATCGACAACACATACTAGCTGTCAGTACAACGGCTTGAAAACAACGACTACAAAAGGTTCGAGTCTGCCCACAACTCTAGAGAGAATATATCGGGTCTGTTTCTCAACTGACTTTTGGACCAGAAACAAAGGGCAAAATCAATCCCAGGGCATTGTAGTCACTAAAATCATTAACGAAGGTTAAGCATGATAAACGTTTTAACAAATTTAACAATCGATTGGTAATCATTATTATATCCGTAAAATTTCAAATCAATTCGATAATTATTTTTATTGTATCGATAGATAGTACTCTTTTTTAAAATTAATATATATATATATATATATATAACAATGAAACTTTTATTTAATAAAGTGTAGAGTTGGATAGATTTAATTAATTTGAAGTTTGATATACATGATCTATGCCAATAGAGATTGAAATAGTTGACATATTAACCAGATATAAATCATATAAAGAGATATGGTAGATCAAATTCAACGCAAAATAAAAGATCGAAAGGACTACTGCTGTAAAATTTTTGAATATGAAGCCCATAAATCAAATTAACAACTTATGTTTGTTCCCTGAGAGGTGTTCAGCACTGAAATTGGTAAAGAGGAAATCTTTTTTAATTAATCCATTATGTAGAAGGTGACATTCAATACATAATTCTAATGATGTAATCAGCCTTGCTTTCTAACGGAGTAACAGTGATCTATGAGCCTGAAAGAACCTTTGTTATAGTGCTCTGTACTGATGCTACTGAATCTATGGCGGACTTGGCGAACCAGCTGAGCCCCACCTTAAATCGGTGCTCATCTGTTGGTAATCTGATCAAGTATGCTATTTTCCTTGCTGAAGTGATGTAAAATTGGTTAAAAACTTAAAATGGAAGAACTAGTAGACACGAGAGAGGATATTGAGAGAAATCAGTGCACAAAAAACTTACCAGCATGACCAATAGCACCTTCTAAGGTTAACCCCTCAATGAAACTTGGTGAAATAGCAGCATCATTTCTCCCCAGGGTCATCATCTCTCCCAGATTCTGGAATCTGGTACCCAAACATGATAGTTTTAGAAAACTTATTCTGGTTCAAGAACTTCAATCCAACTTTAGGCAGTATTCCAATCTTGAGCATACAAATTGACAAAAATGCATGACTACCATCTTCAGAGAACACATGCACACATTCACACAGATGCTGTCCACCAACAACACATGACTATGTTCCCAAAGACTTTCCGTATTCCACTATACTGGATAGGATACGCCGCACAAAGCAGGCATAAAATTGGTGGCTGCAAGGAAAAAAAATACTAACAGAGCATACTATTATTTGCATGCTAAACAA
Organism: Theobroma umbraticum; assembly: GCF_002168275.2. Lineage (NCBI taxonomy): Eukaryota > Viridiplantae > Streptophyta > Magnoliopsida > Malvales > Malvaceae > Theobroma > Theobroma umbraticum. Next base: position 6,921,026 of record NW_018397255.1, on the reverse strand, counting down.
CCCAACAATTGAGGGAGCTGAGAGAATACAACAATCTAGACTTCCATGACAATTTTAAAATATGTAGAACATCTACCGTCCTAGTATGATTAACTCTTTATCAAAATATCAAAAGAAGCAACTGCAGCATAATTTTGGGACTATATGTTATCAGGAACTTCAGATCACCTTTCACCCCTAATTTTCATATTAGACTTATTTAACAGCATCGATGATGCCCATACATATGTGAGTACTTTTCATCTTGTGAAAAATTTCAAGGAATCAATGAAACCAGTTACTATGTAAACTTGATGTAGAAGACAAAGGATATGCATGCTCCATTGAAATAAAACACTAGCAAACAAGATGAAGAGTATGACAAAAGAAAAAGAATATCAAGCTACATGGCTTAGAGAGAAACAGAAAAAACTTCATTGATGCAATTTTAACTTTCATACTAGTAAGTGACTGAATTCTAACCTAAATGGCAACAAAGGGCGTTGATTAATTGCTGCCCATAGATTCCAACCAGCAAAATCTGCTTGCTGAAAAGCAACCTGAGAATGAAAGCAAGCAAGTCAATCAAATAAAAATTGGGATGATGAAAAAACAAATATAAGGAAAAATTGATAGGTTGGAGAAGTTGTAGTTCTGGATCCATTCGAAAACCTAAAGTTGCATTTAGAAAAACAACGAAAAGTTTTGACAGGGCTTCAGCAAGCAGTGAAATGGAAGTATATTCAAATCTTACAATAAAACTAAAGCATGTAGGTTTTACCTGCGCTGTGGCCGGCAGAAGCCTTCCAGTTGGGTCCCTTAGAGCAGAAGAGTCACCAAGTGCAAATATGCGTGGATGGCCCTTAACTTGGAGAGTTTCATCTGTTTCTGCTTGTCCCCTGGCATTCAGGGGAAGTTCATGGGGTTTATCACAGGGTTCCAGTTCAGGAAGATGAGCTTTGGACCCAACTGTCCATAACACCAAATCTGCTTCCAGAATTTGACTTTCTAATCCCCTTTCAGCAGGTTGCAGCTCCAAAACATATTTCTCAGAGTTGCATTCTGCAATGTCCTTTCCTTCTCTTATCCCAGTGGCATCTGCTGAAGCATCCACATCACTTACTCTCCGTATGCAGCGAACAAAATAACCCAGGAGAAGTTGAACTTTCCTAGATGAAAGAACCTGGTACCAATAGCACAAAAATTATAAGAAAACAAGTTAAGGCTGCTACAAATACATAATGCCAACATGAGAACCGAAAGCATAAGACAGGTTCATAAGAACTCCAGATGTCTAGGGGCACATATCATTTCATGAAGCTCAAAGATCCTATGCCTGATTCTTTGAAATAAAATTGTAATCAGAGCATTGCAGAAAGATATGAATGCATCTAAAAAATGAAAAATCAACTTCTGCTTGAAACTGAAATGATCATGCACTAGCTGCTATTTGAAAGATTTTTACGTGTGTTTGCAGAATTTCAGCACCTTCTGTACATATGAATTTAGGAAAGCAAATCAAGTAGTATTTCAAATGAAATTATCCCAATGCTAGAAGAATTTAATTTAAAGTTGTCACTTAATAGTATTCAACAACAAGAAGCCTTACTTTGGTTTTATACACCAAAAATATGTCATGAGCAAAAGGCATGCACCAAATAATAGGGTCCTGAATATGCCTTGAAAATTCATCCATTACCAGTGTAAAATAGGTAAAAGCTCAAAGTTGATGCCTGGTATAAGCCCATTGCCATTTGGAAATAATTAATTATCCCTCCTTGGGCGTGCAAATGTCACGCATGTCCTCTATAACTCAATTGTTAGCTATACAACCTTCTTTGTTTTTTCTCAAAAACCAGCCAAGGACTTCAATCTAGACCCTATCATTTAATATAAAAAATAAATAAATGTTCTCCAAAAAGTTAGTGTCTTACTTTTAAGGCAGCTTCTCTATTTCCGGTTGGGGCAGTTGGACAGATTGTGGTTTCAACATTAATAGCCTGTACTATTCCTCTATCTTGTAGTCTCTCTGACACTGTGGCAGCTAACTCCACTCCGGAATAACCACAACCAACTACAGCCACACGAATAAGAGAACCTTTACCAAAATTCCTCCGCTCCAATGCTCTTAACTTCTTGTCAACCTTCTGCATAAACAGGGATAACATGTAAAGATGCAAAAAAAAGGGTAACATGTAAAGATATAATAAAACTCAGATTTCAGCAAACTAGAACCTAAACCAAGACTCTTTTGAGCCAAGGGGGTAGCTGAAGGGCTCTTACACATGCATCCTCTAGGGTGGAGAATGGCAATGCAAACTCTAATGCACCCGGTACAATATCAAGTTTAGCTTCAGCTCCCAAAGCAAGAACCAACCTGGCTGCCCAAGATAAGATAAAAGAATATCAGATGGGCATTCAAAAAGCACAAGCAACTCAAATAAGAAGGCCCATGTGTGTGGATGCTAATCAAGAAGACCATCTATGCAAAATTCCTAAATGTTTCTAGAGTCTTGAATTCCAATAGTCTTAGAATCATACAAGACCAATGATACATTTTTTCACTCCAAATACTTAGAATATGTATTTCAGCGGCTCTAAGTCAAGAAATCATAGCACAAGAATGGAGGAGAAAGCAACATAGTCAACGAGAAGGGGTCTTTAAGAAAAACCTTTAAAATTATCATCATAACAAATAGTATTGGTAGTAAGGGTTATAACATTATACCAGTCATACTTAATGAGAAGGCCACTTTCAAGCAGCACAGTACCCTCACAACTTGATTGTTTAGGACCATTAGTTCCCCAATGGTCAGAGGGATGTAATAGTTTTACCCTGTCTTGGAAAAACTCAACACCAGTGTTTGCAAGTAACTCGGAAAAAGGAGGTGCAATTTCCCATGCATCTACTTCTGCACCAGAAAATAATTCTACTACAATCAAGCTCTTGCTTTCGTTTGAAAAGAATGTTCAACTAAATTCATTAAGCAAAATTATGTCCTCAGAATTTGATCCAGAAAACAAACCTCCAGATAGAAGCTCATACAACATTGGCTTAAAAACAAACCGTTCAGACTGATCAACTAGAAGCACCTGATCCCATATTCAATGAAGTAACGAAATGAGTTGAGAAGGGGAGAAAATGCACTAAGAAACGATGTCTATGTCACCAATATCAATGTTTCAATTCTATCTTCTTTTTACCAGAAAAAAAGCAACATATGACATCAAAAAACATTTTTCTTCCCAATACCAACATTTTGAAACCAAACTACTTTGTGGACAGAGAAGTGGTTAAAATCCATAGCATAAATATATACACTTTCCTTAATGGAATTACATATGTTTGGACAAAACAGATGCAAAAAAATGACTTAAAGGTCTCAAAAGTAAGAAAAATTAATTAAAATGAAAAGATAAAAAGCAATTACATGCAATTCATTAAATAATTTAAATAAAACAAAAAGAAGGTGGCAGCATATGAGGCTTCCTGATTTTGAGGTCTTAAGAAGAGGATATGGAAAATTTTAGTGCTATGAATTGAACTTGAAAATTGCTCTCTTTTTTAATGTTGCTTTAGGAGTTGAAAAGGCATCTTTTCATTCAAGCCTTTTGATTATATTTATGGGATTTTTGTTGCTTAAAGGGTTGAAAAGGCTTCCTTTTGTACAAGCCTTCTTCTTACGTCTAAGACATAGGTCCTGATAAATGCTAATTTTAGGTTTTGTACATAGAACGCCAATAGCTGGTAACATAGATCGACTATGACATATTATGTGTAATGAAGACAGCATTGTGAAGAAATTGATTATATTATACATAATCATATATTGATTATAATATAATTGGTTATATTAAATTAAAGAAAAAGTTTGAGAAACAGTAGTTTTCAGATATCTAATCATATCAGTCAGCATATTATACATACTCTGCAGAATATGTCATTTTAAAAAACAACACAATCAAAATTTAATGTCAACATACCTGAGGTTTCTTATCGTCAGGCCATACAAGAGATTCCAGCCTTAAAGCAGTGTATAAACCACCAAATCCGCCACCCAATATGCACACCCTTGGCCTCTGCAAAACAGAAATTTGGTCATTAACTTACAAGATAATCAGAAAACTCAAATCTCTTGCACTTTTTTCATGTGATATTGAGTTGATGCAGGTGGCCAATTTTATTGTTTCATGTCCAATGCTGCTAATATTAGATGTTTTTCGCACCATCACTTAATCGTGTCGCGTTCATGTCGCCATTGTATTTAAAGGTATAGATACTTTAACTTTAACACGACACGATTATGACAGGATCTTTGCAAGTTAACCGGTCATTATACTAAACTTTTTCACTATTAATAGGAATGGTTTTTGTCAAACTGAGTTATTAGGAACTTCGACCGGTCCTTCCTCCCTTAGTCCATAATTTATCAAAGTGGAGTATTATTCCCAACGCAATAGAGCAATAACGATAGAAAATGGGATTTGAATAAATCCCTAAGCTTAAAGGAAGGGGCCAAACCTTGTTATGAGGCCATGAGAAAATACGAGGCGTTTCTTTAGCTTGGGATATTTCTGTTAAAGCTCCTCCGGCCTTGCCCCCCGTAGCGGCTGAAGCAAAACTGCAAGTCCTGAACTTCGATAAACCGGAGGGTCCAACCCTCAATCTCGTCGAATAACCAGGAAACGTTTGATTCCATTTCTTTCCCCCGCCAAAAACTCCTAATTAAAAAGAAACACACCATTTCTTGCCAAATCAGATGGTGCAAAACAAAACGAAAAGAGGGGTAGCGCAAAAGAGAGCGTACTGTTGAAAGGCAGCAGTGAAGCTGAAGCAACGAACGCCATTGAACATTGAACAAAGGCAAGTAGTTAGTTAAGAAGAAATGGGGGTTAGTCTTTCTGTTTTCTACGGCTGCCTTTGGTGACACGCCGCAAGCACACCGAAACCGTCACTCGGCTTGCGGTTGGGCGCTGTGGTACGTGTTTGGACTCTGGATGGATTTGGGCAAAAGGCAATATCCACTAGTACTGAAATGCAGTTTAGATTTTTGTATCTGGTTGATCCATGTATATTAAAGTTTTGATGGTCTTAAATTAAATTAAATCATATATATATATACGAAAATTTATAAAAAAATGATATGTATAAATTTTTATTTTAAATATTTTTACTACTTGTTAATACTAGATGGCTCGTGACCCTCACATCCCATCTTTTATCTATTCTCCTACGATTTTTATCTTACTTGCGTTCTTTTTTTCTTTTAACTTCATAATGTAAATGGATTACCTTCTACTTATTTTTTCGTCTTATAAGTAATTTTTACTATTAAAACCAGTATTGTAAATTATTTAGGGGTAATTTATATTTTATTCATTTATTATTGCCATGTAACTAAATAAGGTAATGAATTTAATTAAATCTATCGACAAATATAAAAATATACAAAACCAGAGTGAAAAACATGCATGCAAAAGTATAATCGTATAAGGGTTTGAGTCTATCGAAAGGTATATATATAATATTTTTAAATAAGTTTTTATTTTTTTGTTACATTTAATTAAATTATTATATTTTTATTTTAAATTAAATAGATGTTTTGATTAAAATGGTTGATTAATTGTTATTAGTTCAAATATCACTTGTTATTTTTTATATCATGTGGTGTTGATGTTTCATTGATATGATGTTAATGTGAAATGTGAAAAAGATCACATAATTACATCATCGTGTCATATCAATATGTTATGTCATTATCTACTATAACATATCAATACTTTATAATATAAAATGATAAGTTATATTTTAACCAAGAACATTTAGTCAACTATTATTCGTAAGAGTCTATTTGACTAAAAATAAAAATACAAGTACTTATTTGAACACGATAAAAGAATAAAAATTTATTTATATTTTTTTAAATATTGTACTTTTAGCATAATATCTAAAAAACCCATGAATTATTTATAAAAAATCAAATAAATACTTATCCTTCTATTACATCTAATCAAACACTTAATATTTTTATTTTGAATTAAGTATACTCTTATAATTAATGATCGACTAATTATCGTTAATTAATATGATATTTGTCATTTTATATTTTTTAATGTTGATGTGATATGTTAACTTTGTCATAACATACGAGTAATGCAACATAATAATGTGATCACGTAGCAATCTAGCCTTTCATTTTAACAAGTTAGCACCACATGATATTAAAAATGGCATATATTATTTTGATTATCGATATCATGTTAACTATTAACTATAAGAACTTATTTAATTTAAAATAAAAATATAAAAAATTAAAAATTTTATTAAAATTTTCTTAAATAATTAAAAAATTCAAAATATTATACCTTATGAAAGTTATACTAAATTGTAAAAGAGAAATTTATTAAGTTTCATAGTAGGTGGCTATTTTATCTCTTAAAAGCAATATTTGTAAATGTAATGGCTAGGGATGGCAATGGGTACCTTTTAATAGGGTACCCGCGGATATCTAACTTGATTATATAAAGATAAGGTATTTTACATTTTAAGGGTGAGTTCGGATAATAATTTTACTATCCGTATCGGATTCTAGTAGGGTTCAAATATCACCCCTTGAGTACTCAATACTCAAATCTGATTATATATTGTATAGTATATAAAAAATATTTAAATATGTACATTTTCATTGATGTTAGTAATCAAACCCACATATGGATGAAAATTACTCTAAACCCTTACCAAATTTTGTTCATAATATACTATTATTAGTCAAATTATTAATGATATATCATTAATATATTTAAATAATAAAACTATTTAGTTATTAGTTATGTTTAAATAATATCATATTACAAGGAATATACTTACTATTATAAACATACATATGATTATGTGTTAAAGTAATGGAATATGTAATTATAGGTTATATACTTTAAATGATATAAGTTATAGTTTTTTAATAGATATAAATTATATGTTAATATTAATATATGATTAATAAATATCATACATATTAATATTATAATTATTTCACCTATAATATATAGTATTATTTTGCCTAGTAAACCTATATCTTACATATATGTAGCTTATATTAATAGGTTATAAATAATAATATATTTAATTTATATATAAACATTACTATTTATTATATACTTATTAACATATTAAATAAGTTATATTTACTAATAATTATTATTATGCCCATATCTTACGTATTAATATGTAATATGAATAGGTTATAATATTAATATATTTAATTTTTATATAAACATTACTCTATATTTATTATGATAAAGTAATTTGTTAATTATTGTTACTATATAAACAAAACTTGTAATTTACAAAATTTTAACTTATAAAATTAGTAGCATCGCATTTATGCTTACGTTAATAGAACATGTTAAAGTATTGCTATTAAGTGAAAATGACTATTAACAACTTTTCATTTATATGTACAAATAAGAATGTAATACAAATAATAACTATAACTTATAAATTATTTGAGATATTTGGTTTTGGTGATTTAAGTTGTCATTTGATATATTAAATTTTGGTTATTTAAATTTAAATTCTATTATTTATTTATTTTTATAAATTTAATTATTAGTAAATTGTATAAATGTAAAACATAATTTATTATTGTAAACGAGGTTCGGGTTTGCATTCGAGTAATTGGATATCCATTAATAGTTTAATAATTTTTTTAAATAATTAAATTTTTAAATAGGTTTAACTAATTATCTAATAGTGGGATGGTAACAGGATTTGGGTTTGGATAGTAAATTATAAAAATATTCATATAGTTGTAAGGTTCGGATACTCTACTTATTATTAAGTTCCGAGTTTGAGTATTTCAAAATTAACAAGTACTTAACTGTTGACATCCCTACATGAGAACTTCAATTTTTTCCCTTTTTAAAAAATTAAAATAAAGACATAATCCTCATCTCTTAAACTATTTTAAAAAGTTCAAATAAACCTTTATTTTTTTTTCTGTTCAATTAAGTTTTTATATTTTTATTTTAAATCAAAACCCTTATGATTAATGACAATTAGTCAATATACCACTTGTTATTTTATATTTACATAGTACTAACATGATTATGATCTCATATCATATTATCATCAATTATGATATGTTAGCATGTCAAATCAACTTCACACGATATTAAATGACAAATGATTTTTTTACTAAGTCAATTATTTGTCATAATGATTTATTTGGCTCAAAATAAAACTAAAAGAGTTTATCTGATTCAAAATAAAAATATAAAAACTTGATTAAATACAATAAAAATATAAGAGTTTATTTCAATTTTTTTATATAATTTAGAGACTTCTTTTAAAGTATATTTTTTTAGAAAATTATTGGACAAAATAATTTATACAAGCTCTAATTTTGATTAAAATTACCATAAAAGTATTTAATAAGTAACTTTCTATTAATCACGAATTTTTGTTTTCTTCAATAGTCTTTATAGAGAAAGATAGAGGAAAAAGAAATCATGACTTGCGTTAAAGAGGAGTAATTTGCAGAGGAGAGGGAAGGGAGATTGAATGAGAGAGAGGTATTCCCGAAAAGGGTAATATTGAAATTATTTTTAATAAATGAGAATATGTTTTTAACAAAAAGAAAAAATTCCTTGAAAGTTAATGTGTTTTTTTTTTTTAAAAAAAAGAGAAAGCTCCTCCCTAGATGTCACGCCTTATTATCGAACTGTGATGAACACGAAGGCCCAATGGACATAGCTCACAAGGCCCACGCAAGCCTACAAACTTATACAAGTCTCGCATGAGATTCATATCTTCTCATTTGTCCAAATTCAACATTCATATCTTAAATACATGTTTGATACTCCATCATCATAACCAAGTATCACACGAATATTCCATAAAACCACATTGTAACTTAAGAACCTTTCATCACATTTGAATATATTGGTTCTCATGTCTATGAACAACAAAAGAGGACACTCCAAGCAGACAAAACAGAATAAGACAATGGAGCTCATTTGGTAAGGTGTTGATGTAGTTAATGAACGCCTTTAAATTCTTACCAAGAATGTCGAAAAAGGGATAAGGAAAAAGAATAATTTTTTTATTAAAAACAAGGGATAAGAATCAATACACTAGAAAACAAGTCTTGGCACCTCATTCAAAATTTATACACTTTGGTGTTTTTCTCATTTCAAAACGTTATCACATTTGATCTAATCACATAACTCAATAAATATTCAAATTTCTAGCACGTTCATACAACTTTAAAGTAATGAAAAGCTTATAATAATATAAATCAGAGTGCCTAAGCATCATGATTAAAATTTAATGCACTAGTGGGGCAATATAAGAAGCACAAAATACAAACACAATCACACATGATGGGTGGCGAACCCATATAGTCGTTATATTTCAGCTTACTGACTCCAATATCGCTTTTGCCATCCTCTGACCACAAGGCTAACAACATTTACCCTACTTCCCCTCGCTAGCTAGGGTGGTCCTATTGTGTCCAATCATTAGCAAAACTGCTATAATCTCAAGTCCTCACTCAAGTGCTTTACATTGAAAACATTTTCCCCATAAAGTTCCATATCTAACATGAACACAGAGAGTATATTCATACTACAGATAATATTTCATAAAGCAAATTGATCATAGCACCATATATGCTATCAACATTTAATAGCTCTCAAACCAGTTAATACTACTTTCAATATAAATATAGTTGAAGGCAAAACATACAATACAAAGAACTCATTTCCCATGCACATTTTTTAAAGCATTGATCATAACATAATAAAAATGTTGTACACATTTATCAAAAACAATTAAAATGCATATCCTCACCTTTTATACTACCTTACGAAAACCAATACCAACTAGCTTAGTTCCCTTAACTTGAACCTTAGAGCTTTAAGAGAATCTAAACAATTTAACTCATAAAATCAACTATAAATCAACATTTTTAAACCATAACTTCAACTAGTAATCCAACACCCCTAAAACCTCAATCTAAATTGAGTTTTGTAGTATCAATTGAACCTATAATTACCAATAAATAGAATCTATAAGTCTAATAATTATACACTAGCTAAATTACATGATACCTTACCATTTAATCTAGATTCCTAGTCCAATTTGTAAACCCATTAAACTAACTACTCAAATTTAAGATTTCCTTGCCTTAGTGAGCTTGGAAGTGTAAAAATCTACAGAACCTCAATGAGATAATCTTGGAGTTGGAAATCAACTAAAAACTCAAACCTTGAAAAAGAATAAAATCTAAAAATTTAAGAAAATATTTGAAAGTCGAAACCCATGAATAAAAGAGCTAAATATGAAAATCTTTACCTTGATTAGCCTTAAAATTAGAGGTTTGAAGTTTAAGGTTTTGTTAATAGAAAAGAGTAGAGAAATGAAGAAGAAAATTAGACATGGGAAGAAAAGAAGAAGAAAAGAGAACTTTCTAAGATGTGAGAAGAAAAAAAAACTTTTCAAGGAAAGCTTAGGTGACCGGCTTTAAAGAAGGAAAAGAAAAAAATAAGACTTCCCAAGGAAGTTTGATAATATGCTTTTGTATTGTTTAGAGATAATTAACTACTTTCTATTATTTAGAGATAATAAACTAGAATGGTCTTTCATTTATTATTTAAAGGTAAATAAAAGGATTGTCTTCTTAGTCTTTAAAACCTATTTCACAATATTTTTTTTCAACTTATCTATTTTTTAAAAATAAAAACTAAGCCAAATAAGAGGTTTCTCTTTTTTTCTTTTAAAAACACACCAACTTTTCAAAAAATATCTCTCTCTCAATTGATCTTTCTCTCCTCTCCCTTCATTTGCAAATCACCCTTCTTTATCACAAGTCGTGATCTTCCTTTCTTCTAACTCTTTTTACAAAAACTATTAAAAATATAAAAGACATAGTAATAAAATAGCAAAATTTTATTTTATTTTTGTTTTTACAAAGATTAAAAGAACAAAAGATCCAAACTTTAAAGTTATATTTAGATACTATTTAAAGGTTTTTAATCTTCTTTACTAAAAAAGATTTTGGGGTCAAATATATCGTTTTCTCTTTTCTTTTCTTTTCTTTCTTGGGGAATTAAAGCATCGTAATCCGATTGCTTGTTAGATAAAAAAAATCCGATACTATTACATACTATTGTACAAAGTTTGAAAGCTATTTCATTTCTATATGAATTTATTTGATTTTAACATCTGAAATTTTATAAAAGTTCGAAGCAAACTTCTTCCATTTTAATTTATTAGGTGATTGAAGATGATATGAATATATTTTATAGTAATTTTAACTAAAATTAGAGTTTATATAATTTATTTTACCAAATAGCTGATCAAACGATTTTAGTTTAATTTTAAAAATTATTATTTTTTATAAAAACTTAGTAATAGATTTAAAATTATAAAAAAACTCAAGTCAAACAGGTTCAAAATTTAAAATATTCTCCAAAAACATAAACCTAAAATGTTTAATATGAAATATTTAATATCAATCACTAAGGTAAGGTCTAAACTACCTTTTAATCTACATTACTACTCTTACATTGAGTTACGTATCTTGAAGCATTCGTTTAAAAAAAAATTATAATTTAAAAAAAAAAAGCTTTTTCAAAGAGTTTTTTAAAATCTTGATTGATTTAATTTTTACTTTTAAAAAGTAAATAAATTAAAAAAATGTCAAGCTAAACAATCACTAGGTATTTATATGAAAGAAGAAAATTAAGCATAATAGAATGATACTTATGCAATGTGTTTGGACAAAATATATAATTTTTAGATAAAATTAAAGATTTTTTTTTTAATAGATATATAAATAGATATACTGTAAGTTTTTCACGTAAAACTATCAAAGAAAAGTTGTCATGGGATTTGACTTTGAATAGATTACATCACTGTGTAGTGGATCATAATTGACAAAACTTATTGAAATCCCGACAAATTACCTTTTTAATGAAAATAAAAACGACCTTGTCCTTGCCGTAAAAGACAACGTGTCAACGGCTAAATCGGCTAACTAAAAGAGCAAGAAAGGGGAAGCCTTAAAAATTATCTTGAAAGCAAAGCAAACTCCGCTCCCTCTCTGGGACCTATTCCATCACGAGCCATCTGAAAATGCCAATTCCCGTATACACCGCCACCACTCTCAAAGATGGAACGTCCAGCCGACGCTTATGCGCCTTCTTTTTTCTTCCTCAGTGAGCATGAACCTCGACAATTCACAGTCTAGCGGCAATATGGACATGGGTTTCTCCCGTTGGTTTCTCGTTCTCAGTCTTTTGCAACAATTGTTTGGTTTGAATTGTGCTCAATTATTGATGCATGGTGAGTCTACTACCAACTATGTTTCTGCCATAGGGGACCCTGGAATGAAAAACCCAAATGTCAGAGTTGCTTTGGAAGCTTGGAATTTCTGCAACGAAGTGGGCTTTGAAGTTCCTAACATGGGTAGCCCCCGCTGGGCTGACTGCGCTGATCTTGACTGTTCTTCCAACACTGGTACTTTCTCACTCTCTTTATTGATTTGATCCAAATGAGCCTAAAAGTGGTTGTTTCTTTGTGAATCTGTTTCTTAATTCTTTTGGCACTTAAGCTTGCTACCTTGTATATTGTATGTTGAAATTTGTCGCGCTTGTTAAGGTGATACCACTTCTTGAAAATTTGGTGAGACTAATGCATTGAATGAAAAAGCATTTCCGAAAATAGAAATCGAGTTAACCTTAAAGTGCCTATAGGCACCTGTTAAGTGGTATAAAGCTACCTCATCAACTATGCGCGTGTATTATAGTGGCAAATCAACTTGCCAATTCACCCAGAGTGTTAAAGAAATAAAAGCCAATTTGACTATCCATGATTTAAATATAGTGCATACCTGAATTCCTTCTGATGAATATTGCTTGCTTGATCATAAGCAAGATGGTTTTGTATTATAGGTTGAAAAAATGGCAATGTACTGCTTTTATGATGCTGTGCATGCAAATAACTGTTATGATTCGATGTCTTGCATTGGAATTTTTTATTTTTGTAGGTTTAAAGTCCATAAATGGTGCTTATCTGATCTTTGAGAGTTTACAGGAAATTTTGTTGTAGGCACGTCTAGGTTTCTTAATCGTTTATCCAAACTACTCTGCTTTCCCCTTTTTCTGTTGATTCTTTCATTCTTTATAACCTTGTGAGCAAATTGAGTTCTTTGATACAAATCAGTTCTGACACACAATCATAAAGCTTGTCCAATCATGAGTCATTATTCTAATTCTGTCCACAATCTATTTGTGATTGATCTTAAAGTTAGCGATAGGATTTGAAGAATCTTTGGGAATCCTGATTTAAAAGGCTGTATATTTATCTTTGACAATGCCACTGCATCCAGGTTCATTGTCATCTCGTTAATTACACAAGCAAATGAAGAGTATGTTAAGGTCCTATATCCACATGTCTCACTCAAACTCAAAATTTTTTATCTGTTTGGCATAAAACTGTAAAAGATAGAATTACATATCCTTTTCAAACGTTGACCATCTTACTGGCCTTCTGTTGTGATCATCAGGTCATCTGGGTGACGGCCTTGTTGATGATGGAAGTCAGTGCAGAGTACTTCACCAAGTGAATGACTCTGACAACAGCTTAAGAGCTGGTGATAAGTTTCCTATAATGGGCTTTGAGTCTTACACTGACCCTGACCTGTTTGCAAAGGAGAAAGAACTGTATCTTGGATCTTTATGTGAGGTACGGGAATCCCCAAATCCCTGGCAATTTTGGATGATTATGGTTAAAAATGGAAACTTTGACAAAAATACTACTCTTTGCCCTGAGAATGGGGAAAAAGTAAGTAAAATAGTAACAGACAGAAACTTTCCCTGTTTTGGTGAGGGATGTATGAATCAGCCACTTGTTTACCATAAGTACTCAATATTGGATTCCTTTGACGACCAGAAGGTTTATTTAACTGGAGAATTTTATGGAACATATGACCTTGATGCCAACTTGAGTGAAGGTGTGGGAAACAACTCCTTTTTTTCAGTCTCATGGAAGAAGAATACAAGCACAGGGAGTTGGATTTTTTCTCACAGGTTGACAACATCAACTAAATATCCCTGGCTTATGTTATATTTACGTTCAGATGCAACAGATGGATTTAATGGTGGTTATCACTATAATGGACGCGGCATTATGAAAAAGGTTTGTTGGCTGCATATACTTTGAATAATAGACACTTGTATGTGAGTTTTCTTTGAACATGCTTGCTGCTTAGTTGATACTGTTCGTGCTTAGAATTGAAAATAGAAGGCTGAATTTGCTTATTCTTGTAAATTTATGTACATCTCATAGAGGTCATAGGCAGATATTTGCCTTTCATCTTTAACCTTCCTAGAGACAAAAAAGCATGTGTTTTCATTTATCCTAATTGCTTCACTTTCTGCTGAAGGGGCTGTCTCTCCTTTTTCCTGTCAATGTATCTGTTGAAAGTCTTAGTTTCAGAGACATGATCTGTTTTAGTTGCCTTTGATCTCTCAGTTGCCAGAATCTCCAAATTTTGTGGTAAGGCTGACACTTGATATCAAACTTGGAGGAGGACCCAACAGTCAATTTTATCTGCTTGACATAGGAAGCTGTTGGAAAAACAATGGAGAACCATGTGATGGTGACATTCTGACAGATGTGACTAGATACAGTGAGATGATAATTAATCCAGCGACTACAAGCTGGTGCCATGCAGATAACTTGGTTTTCTGCCCACCTTACCATATCAGCCCTACCGGCGAGATGATATATAGAAATGAAACAGATCGGTTTCCATATTCTGCATATCATCTATATTGCAGCCCAGGAAATGCCAAATATCTGGAGAAACCATATGATATTTGTGATCCATATAGCAATCCACAATCACAGGAGTTGGTGCAAATTCTTCCACATCCTGAATGGGCTGTACATGGCTATCCTGAAAAGCAAGGAGATGGATGGATTGGGGACTCAAGAACTTGGGAGCTTGATGTGGGTGCTCTCTCAAGCCGTTTATACTTCTACCAGGTATTCTTGTTGTTTTAGCAGAGCATTTTCATGAAATCAGTTCAAAAAATGGTCGAATGCCTTGTTTCCCTCTGTCTTTGTTGGTGGGCTCCCACTTTGGGACATGGAATTTCTGTCTTAGAATTCTTTCAAGCATATTGAGGTTTACCTTTGGATGGGAACAAACTATAAAGATAGACTCACTTTCTCCATGTCAGATCTATCTAAATTGTGCAAATTGATTCAAATTCTTGAAAAATTTTAAGCCCAATTTAATTTGTAGAAGTTACTCATGAATGGGTACTTAGACTATAACTCAATTGATCTTGCATTTATTTAGTTTTTCCAGAGAGCAAAGGGATTGTCTCTTTCTTTTCAAAAACAAACAGTTCAAAGATTTGCATTGCCTTGCTTTCTATAGTAAACCCTCAATGTTGGCTTATCCAGTTAACAGGCTCCACAAGGCTCATGCTGGTGTGGGCCCAGTCAAAGACCCTAATCTTCAAAAGAAAGGCTGGAGTGGAAAATACCATCCTACGGTAGGAAGTGGAAGACATATATTACACTAGTGCAGAGCCTGCTTGCAGTCACAAGGCCAAGGCTCTCAAAACATGGATAGACATCCTTTAGAATGTGATTTTAGAGTGGTCGATTCTAACCTCCACAAATTAGCTAAGAAACGTGTTATTGACATCCTGCTATAACATGCTAGCATGTGAATATTCTTGAAATTTCAATATGAACTCTTCAACTATTAAGTTTGTTTTAAGGTGAACAGAAATTGTAGTGCAAATGCAATTACAAAGAACAATAACTACTACTCTAGATTTTAATTTGAGTAGTTCACCTAGTCAACTCTCAGGAATATACAATTTTTGGCTTCAGCTTTCATTGATAATATGTTTACTGGTCAGTGCCCTTGGATATCATTACTGTTCTTTGATGTTTTCTATGGGGTGATGAAAAATGCTATATTGCTGCTATGTTTCTCAGGATCCAGGAACAAAACCTTCAAGGCGCATCTGGTCGTCACTCAATGTTGGTACAGAAATATATGTGAGCCGCACAGGGGAGACTGCAGAATGGACTGTTAGTGATTTTGATGTGCTTGTTCCAGAAGTTATGAAAATGAAGGTGATAGCTCATACTAACTCGTAAACATTTCTTTAAGTGATGGTTGATGTAGAATCAACTAATACCAGTACAGCATAATGAATACTTTAAATGTATTTAAAAACTCTATGGACAATTTATCAAAAAAGAAAAAGAACTCTACGGACAATATCGACTCACATTTTTCTTTTTTTTGCACAACTGAAATATTCTTCATTTTTCGCTGCATTATTGATTGGGACATGGGTCTGTCATTTTCCCTGTTTCAGTCAATCCTTCAATGTGTAAGCATGTAATTATAAAAGCTGAAGGTTATTGGTCTTTGGTTGTTTCTTATTTCCCTATTTCCTTACTAAAGGAGAATTAATTTAACATTTTTTATTTTATTTGCATCTTTGTATGTATTATAGGATATTTTTCTTTCTTTATTTAATCTTTCCTTAAGTTCTTTTTACTTTACTTGTACTCCAAAAAAATTTAGAATTACAGTACTTTTTTATTTACTTGTGTCACATGTAGGTTTAGAATGGGCTATTTTTATAAATAGTCTTTTTATGTTTCATTGTTAAACTGAACAAGGTTTTCCCGATTCCACTTTTTTGAGATATTTTACTTTTCATAGTATTAAAGCAACTTCCTAACCTGGTTCTTTTCTTTCCAGCCATGACAATGATTTGGTTGTGGTAGAGTGATGTCTTTTCCTTATGATTTGTTCTCTGTCGGTTGCTTCGGCACCGTACGTGATTTGTTCTTCGTCTGTTGCTTCGACGTCTCACGTGATTTGTCGGCTGCTTTGGCACCGCACGTCATTTGTTATACTGTTGGTTGACCATTGGATGATGATTCTGATATTTTTCTAGGATGACCACTCTTATATTGTGCTTCGTATAATTTGATACGTCTTACTATGCATGCAATATATTCTGACGAGTTGGTTATTCGTATATATTTAAGATATAAATGAGTTTATGCTTCAAGGAGCAATTGAGGTAAAGTATATGTGGTTCTAATTCGGATTTAGTAAGTCTACATTAGTCATAGTTTCAAATTTGCTGTTGGGTGAGCAACTAAGGTAAGGCTTGATATACATTCCAAATGGCATGATTCAATGTTTTTAAAAAAAGATGGATTAAATTTCAATTTGTATGTCTGTCATACGTGATATATATTTAAGAATAGCCATTTACTGTTCAAGAAGGTTAGTGTCAGTTGTAAATATGCAAAATATCGTAATTGATACCAAAACCCCATTTTACTTACATCTATCTGATCATCCAAGCTTGATCTTTGTTACATGATCTTTGTGTGAATTGGAGATAATGATTTCATTTGGATGTGTAATTTCTTAACTACTCTTTAATCCAAGAACAAGGCAAGGTTCAGGGATGGATTGATAGCAAAATCCGATGTCAATTTTAGAGATTTCTGATCTTGGATTGAGGGGTTCATGGATGGATTGATAGCAAAATCCAATGTCAATTTGGGAGATTTCTAATCTTAGATCCAAGGGTGTATGGATGGATCGATAGCAAAACTAGATGACAATTTCGGAGATTTTTAATCTTGGATCTAATGGAACGCGGTGGTAAAATCATGGCTCATCAACTCACTTTTAAGGAGTTACAAACAAGTGTTGCCCATGCAAATCCTGCAATCAAAATATGGCTTGATTTAAAGGAGTAATTTACTCAAGGAATTACACCTTGAGTGTATGAATTGAAACGATCCATTGCATTACTATAATAAACGCATCCAGAGCTAGAAGTGTTCTTAAGACAGCCAACGAGGAGCTGTTTTAAATGAACTTACGAAGCTGATGGAGACCCTAAAATAGATTTGTGTTGGAAAAAAACCATGAGACAATGAAGGCGTTGCTTGAATCAAGTACAGGAGAATATCAAAGTTCGTGAATTCGTAACCAGTCGAAGTCGATGGAGGGATCAAACCAAAAGCACACTTATGTGTCAAGGCTCAAATCAACCTTAAGGCGACATCACTTGGAGGCACATCAACAACCAGCATTAGGCCATCATCGATTGGGGGTTTTCAAACACCCCACATACTTGGAAAATTGAGTCGCAATTGCAAGGCACACACCGACGGGCCCTATAGCACAACACGAATCGGCAAGTTTGGCACGTCAACTCGGCGCACCAAGCCCACATGCAAGAAAACCTAGCACCAATGGGTCAAGCACACTCAACCCGTACTTTAGGAGGCCACGCACACAACGGGCACGCCTTAGACAGCCTTGCACTGGAATATTGCACATATCAAGACCCCAAACACATGAGCCACACAACAAAAGGTTCAACCGAAAGATCCACACGCTTGAAGGCTGCGTATGCGAGACGCACTCTAGTGGCCAAATTGTTATAGTGTGGTGCCTTCTTGTTGTTGCTTCAGTATGTAATTGGCAATTCCATCAATTAGATGTCAATAACTCCTTTTTGCATAACAATCTTGAAAGGGAAGTCTACATGAACGATTCCTTAGCCATTAGGGGATCATCGTGTTTGATGTCTTAAAAAGTAGACTTCGTTATGCTTTTCGTAACTGTTAAAATTTTTTAACTATAACCATATTTGGATATCAATTTTCTCATTAAAGATCTTAGTGAACTCAAATATATTCTGAGAATTGAGATAACACGTCCTTCAACTGGCATCACATTAAGTCAATGCAAATATGTTCTTGATATTTTAATAAAGTGTGGTTTCACAATTTGCAAACCAACTTCCTCACGCATGTATCAACACCATAAACTTGATCTTAATTTAAGACAATTTTATGATGATTTCGAACAATATAGGCATCTCATTAGCAGATTACTTTATGTCATGATCATGTGTCTAGATATTAGTTACGCAATACATTTCTTGAGTCAATTTATACACAAGCAAGACAACCACACTTTGATGTCGCTGTACAAATTCTTCGATATCTCAAAAATGTACTTATACAAGGCATTTTTCTCCTTTTTGGATATCTCAAAAATTTTAAAGTAAAATACCTAGTCCTGCCTAACTTTTAATTGAAATTTCAGACGGATTCATTAATTTTCGAAACAGACATTTCGTCTCAAAAAAAAAAATCTTTTGCTTGACACATAAGTCACGTTGTTAATTAACTATTAGTACTTCTGTTAGTTTGATGACATGATAATATTGAAAGAATAAATTTTTTTTTTTAATTTTAAAAATTATTATTATATATTTTTGTACAAAAAATTCAAGGGAGAAAAAAAAATTAAGGGAGCACCTGTCGTGGGGTAATCAGTTGGTTGTCAACCGGTCACATTGTTTGAGAGGAAAAAAAATGAGAGAAATAAGAAATGGCATTTTAGTCTTTTCATATTTTTTATTAATCATATTTATATTTTTGAGATAGAAAATTCATTTTGAAAATTAATGTACCTGCGTGAAATTATAACTAAAATTTAAAAAAGTGAGTATTTTACTCAAAATTTTATTAACTCGACCGATTTTATCTCATTATCAACTAGCAGACATATTCACTACGACGCTTAGTCGAGAGCAAGTTCAAACTTTGTTGGGCAAGTTGAGCATTTTCAATCTTCATGCTCCAACATGAAGGGAGCAAAGGAGGATTAATTTAAAATCTTTTATTTTATTTACATCTTTGTATATATTATAGGATATTTTTTTATATATAATTTTTTTATTATCTTTTTACTTTACTTACACTTTAAAAAAGTTTAAAATTATAATATTTTTTAATTACATTAGTTGCATTACAAATAAATTTAGGATGAATTATTTCTAAATAGTCTCATTATATTTAATTATTAAATTGAACAAATTATTTCTGATTTCGTTCTTTTAACCAATTTTATTTTTCACTTGCCTTCTCCACCCTTTCCCATAATGTAGATTCTTCTTGTAAATCGTCTGCCTCCATTCTCAGAATATTTTAATTGAATTCATGCATATGTTACATTTAGGTGCGCAACGGTTGGTGAAAATCGAAAAAATCAAATTTATTTTATGTAAAAATTGAATCGATTACCTAATTGAATTAATTGAAATTTGAACTATTTCGATTAATTCGATCTATTGAAAAAAAATAAAATTAAAATAAACTTTTTATAATATTTTATCGAATTTTAAGATATTATATATAAATATGTTCAAGTAAATTGAACAATTTTTTTAACTTAATATCTTCCTTTCCTTTTCACATTCTAACACTTACTGAACCACACATCAAAACATATTTAAAATTTCCTAATATGTAGTAATTCATACTTAATGATATTTTCTTATATTCTTACTTTATTCTTTTTTTTTAATGAAGAAACTTTATTCCTTAATCATTCATAAAATATATTTTCATTTTGACGGGAATTGTCTATTTTATTTCGTTCGGTTTTATGTTTTGTTTATTTTATTTTTTATTTTTAATTAATGTATAATTGTTTTCATTTTTTCCTTTCATTATAAAACTTATAATTATGATTTAAAATTAATTCTTTAAATTTTTTTAATTTATTAATATAATTTTTTATAACAATAAATTAACATGTCATGTTAACACTATTCAACATAAAAAAAATAAATAAAAATACAAAATTTAATTAAAAACAATAAAAAATTTTAAAATTTAAAATTTTCTTAAATAATTCAAGAATTTTTTAAAATATTATATTAAAAATCAACAATTAAAGATCTTTATGTTGAAAT
Source organism: Theobroma umbraticum (assembly GCF_002168275.2). NCBI lineage: Eukaryota > Viridiplantae > Streptophyta > Magnoliopsida > Malvales > Malvaceae > Theobroma > Theobroma umbraticum. Next base: position 6,900,200 of record NW_018397255.1, on the reverse strand, counting down.
AACAGTTAATTTGTTTAATCAAAGTTAAATGTTACACAAGTAACACATTAAAATTGATTTTTTTTAAAAAAAAACACTTTTTTATGGAATTAAAAAATTGATTTTTAGATAAAAAATTGATTTAAAAAACACTTTTTTATGGGATTAAAAAAAAAACCTGTTTCACGTTGGATTTTTTTTTGGTCCAAATTTTGGATAAAAACTATAAAATTTTGAATTTTGTACTTGTTTCATCATTGTACCAATGAAGGATTGATTGTAGTTTTATTACTGGGTAAAAGGTTCTTTCTCATATGGACAACTTGACATTCATTAGACTGTTTCCTTCCTGCTTTATTGTCTGTTCAGAAATCTGATTTGCTTGTAAGCTTTCAAGTTTTCCCAACAAAATTTCTCCAAAGCCTCAAAAATGGGAACCAGGCCATCCTGTAAGCAGCTTGAAGCAGCATCATTCAGCTGTCTAACAACTTCTTCATGCCTAGCTTTTTGTTCTTCCAATCTCTTATTCATGGAGACCAAGTCAACATCCAGTCCACCGGCCTGTGCCACACTCTCTGCAGGGAACTCTGAAGCAGACAAATGGTTTAGCAATGCATCTTGATGCCACTGCAAACCACTCTCTTCATGAATAATTCTAAGCAGTTTCTCAAAATCCTTTGAAAGATGCATAGCTTTCTGTCTTTCATGTTGTTCTTCATTTTGCTTCTCCCATAACTGGTGCAAGCTTGAGGCAAAACTATGAATGGCTTCGTATACTCCACTGTCTGAAACTTCCTCAATTGCATTGTACCAATCACTACAGATGATGAAAACGGGTGGAGCTCCAATGCTACTAAGAGAAAAGGTCAGTTTTCCATCAGGAGTTGCTTCTGGTTCTTGGAAGATGCACCTCAAAAGCCACTCATTTAAGAATTTCACAAATGCTTTCTGAGTACTAGCATAATCTCTAAAGCTTGAACCCCAGTTTAACATCTCCTTTTCCAGTCTCTGAGTGGCCTTCATGTTTGAACTTTTTCGACTGTCAGCATTTGCCATATGAACATATGCTTTTGTCCCTATGATAGTTCGGAACTGCTTTCGATGGCATTTCACCATGAAGTCCCACATTCTCAACAACCTGAAAAAAATGGAATATTATTATGGCACATTAGAATGGATAACGGGAAAAAAAAAGGACAAAAAATGCACAAGGCGACAGCAAAGCTAGAGTTATGAACTTATAACCTTCTTTTTGGAGTCAAGGCGAGCCACTTTAATACTACAAGCTGGCAAGGAATTATGAGGAATTTGAATATAAAACCCTATTGCTAAGGTGCAGTTTTTAGTAATTACTGCCAGGCCCTCTTTCATGCCATGTTCAGTTAGTTGAACACAATTCTACCTATGTTCCTTCCTTAAAAATTTTCTCAGTTCCTTCTTTAGAGAAAAACAAATGTTACACTTCTTTCAGTCCTTTGGCATACAGGTCCTCTAGGAGTGAAAATCAATCTCATCAACATCTGCAAGTGTACCCCCAAAATGTTTCATGACGGATACATTTTCTACCTTAAAATATAGCAATTGATATTTTGGCACAAACCACACATCAATTTACAAGAGTAAATTAAAATTGTGTCATTGGCTACAATGCTTATCTTTAAAGTGTAAACTCATGAACATTGATTGGGAATACACTATTACTTATTGGCCAAAAAAAAAAAAGAAACCATTAATTAAAATTGATTGTTAATAAGAGTATCTAACCAACCAACTGTTACCCCTCTCCACTTCTTAAGAGAGAAAAAATCAATAAACTATAAGCATATATACCACTAGGGTTCACACCATCCTTCAGAATGTGTTATTGAGAAAAATGAAATATAGAGTGAAGTTCCTCTTAAAATATTTCAAATAAGCAAGTCATGAATGCATTATACAACACTTTCTCAATTATATTCTAATTCATTAAATTCTCCACATCAACATATCAAGCAGGATGAAGCACATCAACACAGAAGTATTCAAGGCATTGTACTAATCTTCAAGCAAAAGAAAGAAAACAAATTGAATGCATTAAGAAATAGTTCACACTTATTCATTAATAAAATAAATAACCTTTCTAAAAAAATAATAAATATGGCAAAAATACAGGATACGAGGGAAAGAGAAAGGTAAAGTGATTGACTATCTCATACCCTTCAATCAATTCTTTCAGTTGGGCAAGCAAATCCTCATCTCTTAACCTGTGTATTCGTCTTGAGATCACATCAACTGCTGTGACAGCAACATTAATTTTTGAAAGCAACCGTCTAAGTGAAACATGAATGTCGTCAATCTTACTGTACTCAGCACCTTTATCATCAAGAAGCTTTTGCTGATTGTATTTCTTGTCATATATAACGCGGAGCTTTTCTTCCCCCTGACATTGCACAGAGTCAACAGCAAAGAGGAGCATCAGGAAATGAAAGGACAAGATAGTTTCATGCATAACATTATTCCAAACAAGTCAAACAAAGCATCTGTGTCAGTACACAAGATGCATTTAATATTATCAAAATAATTGTCAGTTCCTTGGAATTTATAAATAATATACTGCTTAGAGCATTATTATACTTCTCCATTCCATTTATACACTTTCAACTTAGAATCTCAATGTCCATGAAATACATAAACAGTGGTTACACCAATGCTTGCCACCCAAAAAGAAAAGGAAACGAGAGATGAAAACACCAAAAAGAAAAAATGTGATTGCGCAATAATATGCATTTGGTGAATGTTTCATTATGATCTTACATTATTTGAGAAGCTTCCAAAGATCAAACTTGGTAACACTTGCCAACCTATATCTTTATTCCTACCAAAGCCATGAATATGCCAAGATGATATTCAGGAACCCAGAAATTCAAAAATATTCATAACACCCTCTCCTCAAAAGAGAGAAGAACAAAAAAGGAGTACAGGGGTAAAAATAGGAACCTCACCATAACAGGAGTAATGGAAATCACAGATGATTTCTTTAAATTTCACACTATTTTACGATTGTTTTCCTCTTTGTTCAATTATTTGCCTACTTCCTACAATTCTTCCAGCTCTCTGGTACTCAATGATGTTGGATTCCAATCAAAAGTCCCTAAAATAAACATGGGAAACATTATCTACCAGCATCACTATCAATTTTATCCCTCACAAAACTAGAATATCATCAGACATGAAGCTTAATGGAGTCATGTTATCATTGTGAAACCACTTTGTTCTTTTTATTCTAATAACTGTACTAGCTATGGCAAAAAGCATATGCATCTACCTTTTCAAGAAGAAAGACCTTGAAGAACACCAAGAATAAAAGCAGAAACTCAGTGCACTACAGTTGAACTTAGCATCCAACTGATAGTGGGGAAAACTTTAAATGGCAAAATAAGATAAATGGTAATAACATGGAAACCAAAGAAAATAACAAATCAACAAGTGAAAAAAACAAGAGCCAATTTCAAATAATTAAGACCTCTTCCCAGGATAGAAACAGAGTTTTCTGATGTAATTAACCATTTTCAACTAAATGCACCTCTGGGCAAATTTTACATGTCAGTGCTCCCCCAACCACTTTTTAATAACGGTGACCATGACACAATTTGAAGGAAAATATAACATGATATATGTATCATATTGAGCTTAGGTGACAGATTTCACAACTGAAAAAGTGAAACTTTAGCAATGATTGACATGATCAATCTCGTGCTATGTAAGTAGGTAGATCTAAATGAATTTGCAACATCCAGAAGAGATGTCATCGGTGACTATCATGCTGGTTACACTGCTAATTGTATCAACCATTTAAAATTAGAAGCCAACTTCCTAATTTTTAAGTGTCAAAGCATAATTCAGCACAATGTATGTTCAAAGAGTACATGCATTTACAGGCTAATTATGTTGTGGTCTCACACCACCCCCCCTCCCCTTATTTTCTTTTAACATGCAGATAGCTATAGTCTAAATGATTGCTTACCAGAACTTCAGCATACAGTTTCTTCTCCCATGCAAACAGCTGCTCCAAAGTAGAGGAGAGGTCACCAAACTTTCTGCTTATATCCTCAACATCACCATTTATAGCTTTGTCCATCATCATTGTTCTAGGAGCCAATTGGTTCAATTGCAATGGAGTAAAACCAAAGATCCTTGAGGCAACTTCTGGAGATAGCAAATTTAATGGACAGATATTATTTTCCTTTAAAATAGGAAAAAGTAATAGCAAAACTTCATTTGATTTACTTTTTCACCAAAAAAAAAAGAGGCTTCATTTTCTACAAAAAAAAACAAAAGAAAAACAACTAAAACAACATAATTCATACCCATCTATGTGGTCTACCCGCATAACCATGTCATTCGAATACTTTTATCTTTTTGTTTTGGTACATTTGAAGAAGTCTAAGCAGGAGATAGGAATCAAAACTTAGACCTCAACCCTCTTAGTGAGAGGTGACAGCTACTAGGCCAAGCCTGAGTTACTTGAATAAATGTTATTTGAATATAGACAGCTTTCACAAACATTCAAGCAAAGACAGTATAAAAGCTAATCATATGTCTAAAATAACTTATTATCTGGTTCATCATACACAGAAGCCTTCTACATTGTACTGATAACATCTCTGCCACAAGGAAAGTATTTGAAATCTGATTTAGAAATCACACTTTGGCATTTTTAATTGTTATCAGCTAATACAATATTTGAGTTTTAGTTCCAGGTTCTGTTATGATAAGTGAATATATTCTACGTTCTTTTTGAAAGGTTCACGATCCTAGGTTGACAGAGTACAATGCCCTCAACAGCAGTCAAGGATTTAACCACAAAATGGTGGCATTTTCCTCATTCATGAAACAATAAGTATATTTAATATTTAAAATGTCCATTACACACTTTAAAACCTTTTCGAAACCTAATACTAGTATCTCATAGCTATAAAGTTTTTTAGATGTCAGGTCTAATGTTTGGGTCAACCAACATCCAAAGCCAGTGATTTGAAAGGTATATATTCCTTGGGCTAGGGACCAGCTAGCAAGAAATCTGATTCAGTCAAGCTTCAAAAGCACAAGCAAATGTAGAGTAAATTATCGATGGCCAAAGGACCAAGAAATTGAGTAACGTAGCCACAAGAATTGAGACTTAAGGTTTTCAGTTTCTCATAAAGTATAAATAAATTTCAGGGCAAGAAATTAAAAATCATGCTATCATTTATTTCTTATGAAGCAACTATACCATGAATTTAAGCAACAGAATAAAATAAAAGCTGCAAACTCTGTTGCAGTTATTTACAATAAAAGTAGAAAATACATTAGGTCCCAAAATAGGAAACCTGTGACAATTACATTCCAAAATCCTGATAAACCATTTCACAGATCTTTTTATATCCCACTATCATGAAAGTTCTTAGGAATATTAAAACGCAGAACTGCTGAAGTTAATGCTACATTATAAAAACAAACAATTTCCATAAAAATAATATTACGACGCATCTAGCATTAGATTCACCCACAGCAATCCACATGCAGAAATCCTTCTTAGTTACTGAGATTTAGTTAAGTAAATCGTACTTCATAAATTCCTTTCGGAACTAAAAAATGAAAATCCTGTAAATCAATGACCAAAGAGAAATATGTTACCTTAATAATTTTTTTTTTGTTGAAAGATATTACCTTAATAAATTAAAAGGCAAACTGAAATTTCTTTGATATTAATCTTCTTTTAAGCCATATAAGTTCTTACCTTTTACTTCTGCACACAAAACCTGAGATGTTCAGCTAATTTATGATAAAATACAAAGGTTGATCTGCCTCAGTTAGAGGGTACTCAAAATCTGCCTGCTTTGCAAACTTCTATTATGTGCTTTGTCAGCATGATGGCCGAAGATCAGAGGGAAAAAAGGCACAGCCTAGGACATATTAAAGCATCTTAGGATCAATGAAAGAAATGAGCAACTGAATGACCCCTACTCTCCACTGGGGCACCTGGAGTAGGGGAAAGGATTTGCAGGAAATGAAGCATACAACAATCAGCAACAGAAAGTCAGCAGAGATGCAAAGAGTGAACTTTAACAGAACTCTTGCCTTACCTTCAATTCGAAAAATACTCAGGCAGAGCAATAAGAAGGAGAACAACTTAGCCTAAAATATTTAACAGTTTGAATATGAAGACAACATAACAGAACCCTACCCTTAAGTTTGGCACCCATAGGCTGGTAAGGGAGTTTGCCTGCCTCAAAAAATACTGCAACTTCCTTCCCATAATTAACAACAGTCTCGAATATATCTCCAATTTCCTTTACTATTTCAGTGATATTCTTTGAGACACAGTCATCTAATGTCGTCAAGCTTGAAGATTCTAAAGATTCACCATCCTGGGTGACAGTATCTTCACCCTGAATACACAGCCCACCCTTAGTTATATTCTCGTCTTCAGTAATATTTACTGCCAAGGTATCTAGTCTATAGCTTACATCTTCTTGAATGGTGATTGGATCACTCTTTTCTTTTTCTTGAGATATTGAAGCTTGTGAAGTGCCAGTGACTGAACTTTCCCTTATAGTGTCTGCTGATTCCTCGCCTCTGGATATGTCCACCGAATTTGGCACAGTTTCATCTTCCAAATCCGGAATTCCCTCTCTCTCTCTCGCTTCTCTAAAGTCCTGATCACTATTAAATTCACTAAAATAATAATTCTGAGAATAGTAATTTATATCATCAATTATCTTAAATGGGTTTAAGTAATACCAATCAACAATGTTATTTGTAGGAGAAGTAGAAGGAGCAGGAGTGACACTCTTTGTCCTTTCATGGTAAGGATCATCTTGCTCTACCTCATTTTCAAACTGAGGGAAGCTTTGAGGAGATTCGAGTACTGGAGAACCAGAAGCCACCCAATTTTCATCTTGAGGGTAGCAAACATTATTATTCATAAAAGCCTCAATTGCAGCAGCAGCAATCACGTTACAACCATAATCAGAAAAACTAGCATCACCTGGCAGTGGATGAACTTGATTGTTAGACTGATCATACCTAACATCACTAGGTGAAACACGAGAAGGTGTGCCAAAAGATTCCCCGTGACCATATCGAAAGCGGGAAGAAAACACATCCAACTTTCCTGACTGCTCATGAACGGCAGGGAACGCTGCTGAAGATGACATAGAGGGAGAGCAACCTGACGCCTCAGAGTGATCATGAGCACTTTCAGTCAAGGAGATCAGCTCAGCGTCAGAGTTATTCTCCTCCGAGGACTCAATAGAGCAATCACTTAAAACCAGCATTTCTTCCTCCACAAAGTGGTTAAGTGCATTGCCTACATCTAAGAGAGATTGAAGGTACACAATGTGGGCTGCGGCTAGCTGATAGCGGCAATCAGCCGCAGCTCGAATCAATTCCTTTCTCTCCCGACAAAGCCTCAGCAATGGTGAACTATCCATCTTTGATGTACTAATACCCATACCCATATTAGATATATCACCAAACGAAAGACCAAAGACATACTAATATCCAACAAAAACCCAAGAAAACCCTAATTTTATTCTCTTCCCGAAATTCAAATGTAACTTTAAGACTCATGAGAAACCCTCATAGCGGAATGAAAAAATAAATAAATAAATAAATAAATGCAAGCGACGTAATCGGGGTTGTCACAGATACGCAATTTATGATAAAAGATTCAAATCAGTTATATTCGGAAAGTAAAGAGATAAGCACAAAATTAAAAATAAAAATAAACACTCACGCAAGCCTGGCCGTTAAATTCGTTGAAGAAGGACCATCCATGCCTGAAAAACAGACTGAAACTGAGAAGAGGAGGCCTTTGAGGTTCTGATTCAGCTTCTTTTACCATGTTTGGGATCTGAGCTTTGAAGTCTGAAGACGGAGGTAAGAGAGTAAAACTGCTTCTGGAATTCGGATCAGACGAAAGATGACCGTTTTTCGAGTTCAAATTTATTTATTCTTTATATTTTGTGACGTCACGCGCGCATTATAGGAGCAAAAAAATATTCAAATCCCCAAAAGATTTTACGTGCAAGGAAAATACTAAAATAAAAATTAAAATTATCAAAATTTTTGAAATTCCGATTAGGTATTTAAAGGGTCCAAATGAGAATTTGTAATTCATTTATTTATTTAATAAAATATCAACTTTTATTTCCTTTTTAATGTAACTTAATCAATTTTATAAAAAATAATTTTTATTTTCTTTTTATATTATTGATAAATTTTAAATATTATTATCATGGATCTCGCATTAAGTATATTCCACCACTTATTAAGTATATTTTTTAAATTGAAAATGTAAATCCATAATTTATATACTTACTTAAACATTATTTTCAGAATTTTAGCCCATAACATTTTTACAAACCTAGTGACTTCCAGTATTAATCTTTTTAATTTTTAAGTTATATAATTTTTATATAACTTAATGTATATTTATATTCATAATATCAAAATATGTCTTAATTTTTATGTTATCAATGTAATGGTAAGATAAAATTAGCATTCAAGAAATATATAATATTAAAAATAAAATTATTTCATTAAAAAATTTTATTTAATTATTAATAGAAAAAATATCATAATTTTTATCATACTTTATTTAAACAACTATGTATAAGTATATTATATTAGTAACATAGTACAGAACAAATATAAGGTTTTACATCATTTTAACAATATCTATTAGCAATTAACATCAATATTATTCACATTAATCATATTATTATTGATATGATTTTTTAATTTATTATTGTTTTTCCAATAAAATATTGTTTAATTAATCAAATAACTATTTTATTTTTTATGGACTATTATCTCTTTAAAAGGGTCAAACAATCCTTTTTTATAAAATAAATTATCTTTTTTTATCACTTGATTTTAGAAAACTTCTTTTTTGATTACTTAATTATAACATTTTGGTCAATATTATTATTTTAGTCTCATCTATGTTAGTTGCTCAATCACATGACCATGTTTATATAGTAATTAAAAATAAAAAATAATTATTACATGAACATGATCTCATGACAAAGTACATGATGTAGATATGTCAATTGATCAATATAGGATAAGAGATTTATTATCTTTTAATAATTAAATTATATTTATTAATATTAGTGATCAAAATATTATTTTTTAAAATTAAATGATCAAAAAAATAATTTATTTTTTTATTTTTTATATATTAATTTTATTTACTTAACAAACTAATTCAATATCCTTAATTTAAATTAACAACACAATAAAACAAAAATGAAAAAAGAAATTCCCTTTTTTGTCTTGGATGTCTCAATGTTTTGAAGTTGAACTTAAACCCAATAGACTTGGGTCAAGACTTCGGATTAGACTTTGTCCACAACTCACTTTCTCTCTCTCTCTTATTTTTTAAGATATAAAAAATAATAATTTTAAACCTATACTTAACTAAATTCTAAAATTCTCATCTTATTGAATATTTATTATTCCATACTTGTTTATATATACCTTTTTCTTTTAATTTATTTTAATATAACCTTTTTCATATATTTTTTCCCTTTACCTTCTACTCAAAAACAATTCTTATTATATTATTAATATTTATAAAATTTATTACTTCAATAATCACTTAATGAGTTTCTCTAACAGTCACTCAACATTAAAATTCAATAATAGTCACTTAATATTAAAATTTTTTTTAATAACATTATTCATTATATGTATTAAAGTTTATTATTAAATAACCATCATTTTTAATATTATATATAAAACCTTCATAATTCATATGAAGAATCTTCACTTTTCTAGCACTATAAGATTTTCATCCAAAGCTTTTCTTTAATTTCTCTTTTTTAATAATTTTTTACTCTTTAATTATTCACTTATTATTTTTTATTTGTTACAACACTCAATATTTCAAGAACTGCGTTAATATTTTTCTTCGTCACCTCAATAAATCTTTTTATTTTTTTATAACACTTTTTTTAAAAATTTTTTTACAAATATTATAAGATTAATATATAATTCTCATTTTTATATTTATGTAAAAATTAAATATCAAAAAGTAAAATTTTTAAAATAAATATTTTTAAATTAAAAATTTTATTTATTAAATAAATTGTAATATTTTATTTATTGATGGCACATAAAAACAAAAATAAAATGTTGGAAGAGAGTAACAGTCTATACGGGAAAGGAGAGTATAAGGGAAAGACAGTCCAAAACCCAAAAGACAAAGCAATGCAAAGCCCATAAAAGAAAGTAAGAGAGCGTCATAGCGGTAGAGGCGAGCAGCCCCACATTCCCTTCGTCACATCCTATTCTCCAACAGAAATCCCTCCGCCTCACTCCTCACTCATTTTCTACTGAAGCTTTTCCCTGATCCACCTCAATTACTATAGGTTCGGTTTATTTTTCCTCTTGCTTCCTCACCTTTTCCATGATCTAGGATTTCTTGGTCTTTCATGGGTTTTACTATTTGCTTTTTTTTTAATAAATATTTGTGAAATAAATTTGTTCATGGGCTCTCAATTGCGTGTTAAATTTATGATTCTTTTGTTTGATTTTTTTTTCTTTCTCATGCGTGCTTATTATTTAATTAAATTGCTGCTTTGGGTTTGATTGAATTTGGACGTTGGGCATTTTCAATTATTAAAGTATCTTTCCTAGGTCTTTAATTTTTCTTATCATTTCTTGTATCTCAATTGGCCTAATTGCTCCAAGTGTGAGTAAGGTACTTTTTTTTAACAGTAAGATTTGAGTGTTTGACTAATTGTGGAAATCTTGTGTTTTAAATTGATTCTATTTGATCATTTATGATTGTTATTATTGTTGATTATTTTTAATCCATTACTTTATCAGCTGAAGAAGATAATGGATTTAATACCCATTGTAGTTATGGCTTTTCCTATTCATTTCTAAGGATAAACTTTTAAAAATTCTATTGTTTTCTTGCATTTACATGTTTTATTATTGGTTACATAAGGTGTGAATTTGTACTATTGTGAACCAGGAACCTATCATGAAAAAGATTGTCAGATAATTTTATCTGCTGTCCTGCTCGAGTACTTTTTCCTTGTTTCTATCTTGCATTAAGGCCCTGGATTATGCTAAAACAACAAAGCACCGTTCTTCGATGGAGTGCAAGTGGTTGTGAACTGTCTGTTTTGTATGGAGGTAGTGTTGCTTTTTTTCGGTTGCTTAGCAACTCACAATGGAGAGATTGGCCTCATGGAAGATTAAGATGATGCAAAAGTAATATGCTGCTGTAATTGAAGAGATTATATTTAATGCTATTTGATTCGTGATGGGTAAGGAATATTTGCCACAAGCAGTCAATGGAGGTGTTAGCAATGATAGTTGCCCAAATGCTGACAGTGATGATTCTGGGACTTACTCGCAATGCAGTATAGACAAGGAGGCAGGTTTGGCTACTTGTCGTGTGTGCCAGTGTGTTGAATCTGACAAAAGGGGGGATGCGGCATTAGGATTTTTGGGCATCACTCCTCCCTTACCAGAAGCGGTTAAAAGCAATGCAGAAGCTAAGCCTAATAGCAATGGAATTCCAAAAGATGTTGAAAGTGATTTTTCCCATGCTGAGAGTGTTGGAAGAGAATCTGGGTTTGTTGAGTTCATTAGCCCTGAGGGAGAGGTTTTCATCTGTAGTACTGATTTAGAAATAGGCTCATGTCATCATCATGACGCATTAATTGAACTTGGTTGTTCTTGCAAAAATGATCTCGCTCTAGTGCATTATGCTTGTGCTCTCAAGTGGTTTGTTAGTCATGGATCTACTGTTTGCGAAATCTGCGGAAATCCTGCAAAAAATATCAGGACGTCTGACTTTAAGAAAGTTGTGGTTTCTTTGAAGGATTATGAAGCATTGAGAGAAAGGACTGCTAGTGGAGATCCCAATCCTGCCCAAGTTCATACAAGTTCAGGTGTAGACCCTGATGCTGTTGCTGCTATACTGAGGCAACGGCTAAGTGAGATTTCATTGTGGTTTAGTCCACATGGTAATAATAACAATAACAACAGTTCTGCTGCAGTCTCACAGGTTGTTTCTGAACAACCCCTGAATACTTTCACTGAAGAAGTTGCTCCCACTGAAAATCCTGCAACCAAATGGGCTGTGGAAGGTACTGGAATTCTGCTTGCGACAGGTCTACTTACTGTTACACTTGCATGGCTCATTGCTCCTCGTGTTGGAAAGGTATATTGTAATAAATGCTCATATAACTTCTCAGGCAAGCTAGGGAACTCTTGCTTCTTGTTATTCCAATGTTTATAAAGAAATCCAATATTTAAAAGTATCAGCTTGCTGGAATTGCCAAACCTTTAACTGTATTCTTAGAGCATGAAATATTTCAGAAATTTAATATTTTTCCAATTATAAACCAGCATGAGAAGTGATGATTGTATAATTACTTGAGGTCTGTAAGAGAGGAATTATTTCTGTCTGATACACAAGCAATCATTTTCAATACTGGGTTGGAAGTATGTTACTCATTTTTTATCTACTTTCTCTATTCAAATCATGGTATCGCTATCAACTGATGCTTGCTGTCACACTGTTTACTGTTATATGTTGCTTCTGTTATAATTGTTGTATTGTCTCTTGTTCTAGAGAAGAAATTATCTATCGTATTAAAGTGATGGGGTTGATACACATTACTAAACTCTATTATTATGTCCTTTTAAAGGGTAATTAGAAATGTTGTGTGCATTATGATATTCCTTTATATCAAATGCTAGATTAAATCTGCTTGTATGTCTCCTTAATAAATAGTTTTTGATGATGGTTTAGAGTTGTCATTAATGTGGTATTTTCTTTTGGACTATGGTATATGGATGGAAAGGCCTATATTAATATACAGATCGAATGTAAACTAGCTTCCAAAGACTTTTAACAGTGAGGTTCTTAGGGAAGGCTGTGAATTGTTGATGTAGATACAGGATTCAGGTTGGGTATTTTATGGATGATATGAGGATATAGATTTCGTTGATAGGGCAGGGACACATTAATGCATATTCTTTCTTTTTACACGTGTCAATCCAGGCCCACACTGGTACCTAGAATTGGCAATTGAGTGGTTGTGGGCAAATTTTGGTATCCAAATCTATTCAGATGTCACATTTTGAGCCATACTGGCATCTTTTGTCGGTAATAGCTGAACTTGTGAAAACATAAACTGTGTTATTAGTGGGTTCTTCATCTCCTTTTCTTCAAGTAAAACTATATGAATCGAGGTGAGGTTTTTGGCATGAATACTTTGAGGACTTTTAGTGGTCTTAGGAATGATTTGACTGTTGGTTATGCCCAGGGTAGAAGTGCACATTTATTTTCAATCCCTCGTAAAGTATCTTAAGTTCAGAAACAGCATTTTTTGGGATTAATCTAACTGTCTAGGACCTGTTGCTTTCTTGATAACCAAAATCATGAATGCAGAGAACAATTCTATTTTACTTTTCCTTTTATATACATATTGATTGAATGGAATGATAATACTCTTCCCCCTATATTTATATATATTTTATTAATTGCATTTGTGCAGCACCATTAGATTCCTCGGCCCCACATATTCTTGTCAATGAAAATTTTATCAACATAGTTAAAACATTGTTTTTTTAATTACAAGTATGCATTTAGGCATCGGGATTATTATGTGCTTTATTTAATTTATCTTTCTGTTTTTTGTAGAAAACGGCTAGGAGTGGTCTTCATATTCTCTTGGGAGGTATTTGTGCCTTAACGGTTGTGGTCTTCTTTCGCTTTGTGAGTAACTTGATACTATTTCTTTAGTTGTTTATTTGCTAAACTCCTTTGCATTTGATTTGACTAAACATAAATATATTTGTATGTAAGATTTTGATACTTGATTGATTCTTTTTGTTTCTGTCCTTGACAAACTAATAGATCAAGACTTTCAGCTAGTCTTTTGCTTTTGCCATCCTGGCAAGTATTTGTTTACTGTGCTTCATGTGACTGTTTTTTAAAATTATGTTGGTACTCATATAGAAGGCCATTGCATTTAGAAAACAATTAAGGATTGCATTCTCTCTTGGTTTATATTGTATATTTAAAATCTGGATAAGTTTCTCATTTTAATTTTGCAATAGCGTCCCTATACTTCTGGTCAAACCTGAGGTTGAAAGTTTAATGTTATTGGCTGTGTATTGCTTGCTGTTTATCTCTCTTTGTTGTTTATGTAGTTTCAAATCTGCAATTTAGCATCTTTTGCAGTCCTTTTGAGGCTAGTGTAAGCCAATTGAGGAGGCTACTTGCTGCTTGAAATAGCAGCTATCTTAATAAAATTTTTTTATACTTTTGCTCTATCTTCACAATAGGCATGGCATTCATGTAAGGCATGCACTATTTGTGTCATAATCTTTACCTTAAATTCTGAGGTTGATCTGAAATAGTAGTATAGAGAATCAAAGTAACAAGTACAGGAAGACATTGCACTTTTGTATATCTAAGGAAATTTATTCTCTTCAGGCTGTTGTGTGGCTGGTTCAATATTGCAGTTAAATTCTGAGTTTCTGTTCATCTTCTGGTTCATTTGCTTGAGATTATCACACTCGTAGTCTTTATCTTTTTATTTTTATTTTTTCTTCTTATTTCAGTTTTAGATAATGTTTTGGCTGGAACTTGCAGATTGTGCTGACAAGGATTAAGTATGGACCTGCACGCTACTGGGCTATCTTGTTTGTCTTCTGGTTTCTTGTGTTTGGTATATGGGCTTCAAGAACGCATGGTGCTCATACAACATGATTTGTTGGTATATGATGCATATAAATTCACTATTATATTCTTTTTTGCTGCCAAATAGTAAATGTTGAGAAAATTGGATTTTACTAGACTTAATGAATGGCAGTTATAATTCAATTTGATAGATCATGCCTTTTGGGGTTTGCATTTTTGCAATGAGCTGTGCGTCAGGCAACATTGTGTGTGGAATGATGTTAGCCTAGTTGGCCCTTGAAGGTAATCTGATGTCTGTTGGGTTAATATATTCCTGATTGCTGAACGCTGAATGGAATGTAGGTCGATATCCATTGCATCTTAACATAAATATATGCCTATCGTTTGCTGCTTTCTAGTACTCTTGCTCGGCTGGGGAGCTTTGTTATGTCTTGCCTCCCTGGAACGAAAGACTTGCTCCTTTTTTTAAAAAAAATTGAGAGAAAGGGATTTGAGTTTTGCTTTTTAGTGTATCAACCAATAACAAAAAACTCAGTTGCCTAATGCTCGGATGCAGAAAACTTGTTTTTGGTTGAGACAGTACTATATTTGGTCACTCCATTTTTGTAGGTTACAGAAGGGGGAAAGAGGAAGAGAAGGAAATCGCAGTACACTCTTAAGGGTAAACACACCTTACAGGTTACTCATTGACTGTTAAAAGTCTGGGAAACATTTTATGTGGCATAATTTTCTAGACTGATCCATTTTCTTGTTCCATCATCCGCCATTATTTCATCTCACTCCATGAGCACGCGGTAGCATTTCCAGTCAATTGATTTCATTCCGACAGCTTAACCCATAAAAACATGGTTACTTAAAGCTACTTAACCCGGCTTATTCACGATCAAGATTATCTCTAACTCGAGCTGCTTGAGTAAGAAATCGACCAATGTTGATGTAATTTTACACTCAAATTCAAGTGACTCACGAGTCAAATTGAGTTCATAACAGCTGGATTTTATTTTCAAGCCGAGCATAAATTTACCCAAAAAGAAAAGCTCAAAGCTGACATTATTATGGCAACCGGGTGGGGCTAACCTTTTGAATCAATGATACATGCAATTTTACCATTGGACTAAAGATCAATTGCCCTTTTTTTCTTTTTTTTTTTGTGGATAAAAGGCAAATTCATTTAAACCATTAAATCATAACAGAAGACGGGAGGTCCTCATCAGATAGAGTAAGCCTCCACTCTCTAATTCCATCTTAATCACACGCAGATGAGCTCATGCTTAGGCCAAACCATTAGAGCTCTCCGGACGGGAGAAAGAACAAGACCTACAACTCAAAACTATATCCTTAACATCATCTATCACTACCCTGCAATGCAAAAAAATTGGCTCTAGACTCCAACTAGCTGCTATATATGGCTTGTAAAGACAAGGTAACTAAGCGAGTGCCTTTGCTTTTGGGTACAAAAGATGCTGGAAATGCCCAAACTGCACAACCTACCAAAAATGGAAAAAAACATAAACCGCTCTAGCATCCGCTAAAAATAATGCTCCAGTCCTGTGAAGGGTCATCCAAAACAGTGACCTCATTGTCAGAAAGCTGACCAAAATTTACTAGGAAGTCTAAGCCAATAACCAAATTCTTTTTACGGACAATATATGCAGACCATGAAGAGAATTGACATACAATGGACTCTCAAAAGAGTTTGGCTTGAGGAGCATAAACAAAAATGAGCTATTTAATGGAGATTAGAACTAAGATCAAGTGTCCATGGATGTGATGCTGACTATTGTAGAAAATGTTAAAACTTGCTGTACCATAAGCAAAGCATCTTGCTTGGTAAGTTTTAATGCTAATCCTAGAATTACAACATGGTCAACCCTTTGATCATATTCTTAAGTCTCTAGGAGACTTAATATATCAACATAGACATTAAAGATGTCATACTCTTGGTTGCAATATTTGAAACTCGTGATGGCCCAGGGATTAGTGTAATACTAAAGAAATATACATCAAACATAAGTATGGAAGTGAACCATGCTTGTCTCTAGTTCAAACTCATAAAAGGAATGGAGTCGAGTATAGACCTCAGCCTCCCCGAATGTTCAGCCTGATCCTTTCTAGTCTACGTGTCAAATTTTCTTGAAAGTAAGTATTTGCAAAAGTTATGTCCAACTTCATATTAGAGCCATATGAAAATGTGGATTAAGCATAACTGCTACACATTAAAGTGAAAATGCCACCTAAAAGACAAATTTCATGGCAAAACTTCTCCATTAATTGGAAGAACCAACTGTATGTACTTGTGTACATATTTCTACATCATGATAGAATAAAAAATAACACAGCCTTTCCCCCCATGATCCTAGAATTCCTCCTGAACCATCCTTATTTTCAACCTAAAATGGAGAGTTTATCCAAGTATTTCCTTTTGAACTCTTTGAAAGTTCTTAATAATGATCTGTTTCTTCCAGTTTCTTCAGCAATGGCAAGATGACCTCTTTTTCTTCGAATAGCTATTTTGAGAAAAATTTTCCTTTTTGATCGCCTCTTATTTCCCTCCATCAAAATCAGCAGCTATTCCTTTTCCTGCTTATCATTCCCTTTGAAATTCTGCTAGAACTCAGCCCATTTTATCATCTAGTTCAGCATAGCCTTAATTATGTAATTTTTAAAAACAGTAATAGACAGCTTCATATCTAGTAATGCTTTTTAGCTCAAGATGAATGCATCTCGACAACACAACACCACAACCAACCACCACACCCCCCCCCCCACCCCCCACCCCCCCCCCCCCCCCCCCCCCCCCCCCCCCCCCCCCCCCCCCACCCCCCCCACCCCCACCCCCCCTCCCCCCCCCCCCCCAAAAAAAAAAAAAAACACACAGAGACACAGACTCAGGCTGAAACACATAATTAAGTCATGCTCCACTGACCTGAGGAAGCAGAGAAAACACCTTGCAGCGTTTTGAGTTCAAAAATGCATCAGTCTCTAAATTATATCTAATCAGTTTCTAAGCCATAGGCAAACAAGCTGTTCTCCGAACTAAAGCCTCTTAAAATACGTGCAACAACAACATTTTTTGGAATTCATTTACTTCTTAGACATTTCCAGCATATGCTTCCACTATTACAACAATGGGCATCCTAATGTATACTTAGTAAAAGTATGTTGCCAACCAGTCCCATTAATATTACTGTTCAAAATGTAGTTTCCCATTGACATTGCTGTACACGAATTAAGCTTCTCCTATTGACATTGCCATACAAGATATTTGGCTTCCCCATTGACATTGCCATACAAAATACTTATCTTTTACTCTGTCTTAAGGATTTTCTCCCAACAAGTGGGGTCCATGATTCCACTATGTCATGCAACGATCGGGAAGATCTCATCTTTGATGCTATTCCTGTTTCTACTTTTAGCAACTATCAGGTGGATCCTTCAACTTATCTAGTTCCTAAGCACCGCTCAAAAGAACCTAGAGATGCTTGTTGTTCTGGCACCATACACGTCTCCTATTTTATAAACAAGCCACTTCACCTTAACTCCAAAAGTTTCCAAGCCGTACAAGCTATCATTTCTTCAGAGCAAGCCCGACAGTTAAAATTCATTGGCAGAATTGGTCTAACTCTTAGTACCTCCTTTTGGTAGTATGCATCCTTCATAAGACATTCATAAACTTCTTTTCAAGAATCAAATTTTACCATGAAAAAGGCACTAGCAAAAACTTCATTCGCTGGCCTGATCTGAGCTTGATTGTGATCCATTTTCGTGAGGACATTGCAACCATGTAACAGGTTATTTAAGAACTGAAGTCTATTATTTCTAATTATGCACTATTCTCATTGAACTTAAGTGAGACCAATGAATGAACCACAGGGATCTTTCAAAAACAAGACCTTAACCAGTGTTAATAGGCACTTGTTAACATTTTCCTTACCTATAAAAGAAGTCATCGGGTAAATTTCAGGAAATTGTTTTAACATTAGTAATTTACTAATTTCTGGAGAAGTACAAAAAACATATGCATAAATTAACAAAAATAAAAGAGAAAAATTAAGGCAGTAAAAGTAAAAATAAGTAACCAAAAAAGAGAAACATACCCCATTTCTTTCTTCTTCCTTTTTCTTTTTTTCTTTTTTACCCAAGAAAAAAAACATCATCAGTCATCAGAACAATATACTGCAAAATCTCTCAAAGGGGCATTCCTGAAATCCATGAAGGCAACCTCAGCTCTCTTATCCTGCCTCTCTTCCCTCTCCCTCCCCGAACCCGACCTGAATCTACTTTCCTGAACAAGTAAACCGATTTGCGTAGCGGAATTAGCAGAACTTAGAGATGGGTTTTTCCTTGTATTGAAAAGTGTCCATCCCATTCCAGCCAAAGCCCTTGAAAATGCATCCATGGATTCTATCCTATCACCTGTCAGCCTTGAAAATAGAGAAATGGAGCAGCAATCCCAGTTGCGGGACTCATCAAATTTGCATCATAATAGAGCCCGAGGAGATGAAAACGAGCTTGAAAGGCCTTAGAGAGGGAAACAAAGGAACGAAGATGGGAAAGGGAGGAGGAAGAGAGTGAAGGAAGGAAACAAAAACGGACCGTGCGGTAAAGGCATGGAAAAAGAAGACGAGAGAGACAAGGCAGAGGAAGTAGCTGAAGAAGAAGAAGCAGAAGACGAAGAAAGAAGAGGGGGAGGGGGAGGAAGAAGAGTAAGAGAAAACGATGTGAGAAAGGGAAGGGGTCGGGTAGAAATCCATGCCCATTTCTCTGGCTATGGTGGCTAACCTAAATGTGTCGCAGATTACTTCTCTGGTAGGGAGAAAGAGGAGCAGTGGGGTCTTAGGCTTGGTTTTGCATTTGGGGGTTCTGGGTTTGGTTGATTTAGAGGAGTAATAATAGAAGTTGTAAATGCTGGGCTTGGAGGCATCGTTTTCATCATCATCATCTTCAAGGTTGGACTTAGAATGATGGCGATGGTGATGCTGGGAGAGAAGGAGAGGGTGTTGGGTGAAGGCCTCTCGTACCAGCTTTAGTGGGAGCATCTTTTCTTGTCTCTTCTTTTTCTTTGGCTTCTGAGTGAGTAATAAATAAGGCATCATTCTTTCGTTCTTTTGAAATCTTGACTGGTCTGCTAAAGAAAACGAGATCCAGTTTGATACTTTTGGTTACATGACTACCGACTGTCGATTCTTCTGCGCCTGCTGCTGCCTTTCAATATTGTCCTTTCCTTTACCTTGCTCCCATCTCCACAAATCCTGCTCTTAATTTCCATGGGCCTCCACAACATTTTCTAACTCTTCAACAACCGGGCCACACTAAAGATTATTCAGTTAGGCCCAAGCCTATCTAGTCCAATATATAATATTATTTATATATATATATATATATATATTAATGAAAGGTCACTCTCCTGTTAAAGTTTAATAAGTTATTTATTTTAAGTACAAAAATCAACTTAATGCTCTTTTTTACCCAATTTGAAAAGAAAAAAAAATCTAAACATAATAACTAAAAAATCTGTTAAACTATTAAGATAAATTCAAATAAGTCCTTGTACTTTTATTATGTTAAATAAGTTTTTTTTATTTTTATTGTAATCAAATAAATTTTTAATAATTGACTTAATCAAAATACTCATTATCATTCTATGTTGCGTGACGTTAACATAGTATCTTCACATGTCATTATTGATGATAATATAATATACTGATATATCATAATTAATAATGATGTTACATGTTAATTTAACATGATAACATGATAATATAATATTTTTCACCTTCTACATTTATATCATGCGAATACAAAATGATAAATGGTATTTTAATTAATGACAATTATAATCATTGTCGTATGAGCTTAATCATTCCTTTGTTCAATAATGAATCATTAGTCATATGAATTTATTTGATCTAAAATAAAAATATAAAAGCTTGATTGAATGTAATAAAAGAATAATAGTTTATTTAAATTTTCTTAAATAGTTTAAGCATTTATTTGATCATTATGTCAAAAAATTATTAATAACAAAATTCTTTGGCATAATGCTTGAAAAACCCTTGAATAATTTAAGAAAACTCAAATAAACCTTTATTTTTCATTATCTCCAATCAAGTTTTTTTATTTTTATTTTGAATCAAATAGAGTTTTATGACTAACGATTTACTAATTATTATTAATCAAGATATTACTTATCATTTTCTAGTCGTGTGGAGTTAAGTAATACCCATATAAAGGATGAAAGATATTTTTTTAATAATTATTTGTAAGCACCTATTAATATTTTTTATAAATCTGATCATCTTGTTCTAAAATTCGAATTCTCAAGATCTTCAAAACAATATTTACAAAATTTTCTATCATTTTTTTAGATTTTTTTGTTACCTTGATTTATAAAGGGTATAATATAAAATAATATAGTTTTCTTTTTTTTTTTGTTTGTTTTACATCTAACAAGCAATGAAAGGAAAGACATTTATTTTTTACATCCACTTTTCTCCTTCTCTAATTTTCCATTTTTTCATCGATCCTACCAAGCAAAGCTTAGGTAACTTCATATAATTAAAAAAAAAAAAGAACTCCCCCTCAATAAATCAAATTAATATGTAATTAAAATGATAACAACTAAATTTACTTATCATCACTTTTTTTTTGTAAGAGTGTAATTATTTTTATTTAGTTTTTATGGTTGAGAAAATATGCAATTCTAATACTATTAAATCATTTATGAAATTAAAATTAGAAATTTCAAATTATTGAATTTAAACAATCTTTTACATACAAAGTATTACAAGTACTAATTTATATTTATAGGCTCCTAAGCTTTATTTTTAAATTTAAAGATAACAAGACATGATTTAATATTTTTTTATATATTTATAGTGCATCACATATATATATTTTTTGAAATATGTAATATAGTAAATTGTATCAAATTTCAAAATATTTTTTTCATAAACAATTTAGATATAATATTTTAATTTTTTTTAACTATTTAAAAAAATTTAAATAAATTTTTATTCTTTCATTATATTCAATCAAATTTATATATTTTTATTTTGAGTCAATTAAATTTTTAAAATTATCAAAAAATTAATTATTATTAATTATTTTTTATTTATTCAATATTAATGTATCATAAATAATAAAAATATAATAGTATTGTATCAGTATATAATATTATTATTTACTATAATATTTTACTATACCCAGTAAGTACCATGAACAAGACGGTCAGCGTCAGTGTCCTCAAGATTTGTCTGATACAATAAACCAAACAAGGCCGAAGTGGCAATATCTCCCAAATATGGGCCAACTCCGGAAAGAGAGAGCTGATATGGGTTTGGGTTCATTCCTGTTTAAGACTGTGACACTTTTTGACAATGGAACATGCAGCATGCTAATGTTCATCAGAGAATTAACACGTTGATCCCCTGCACTCAGAAAATTTTAATGGTTGGGAAAGGTCTCTCATGGTCCCCACGAGGTACCTCTTATCTGTTGGCAGCAAAGGATATGAGACTGGTGGCGATTGTGTTTGCATGTACTTCTTGGATTTTCACGCAAAAAGAAGCTGAACAAAAACCTCGATCTTTATTTTTGTTTGCTTCTCCTGGTATACTTTGAGTGACCAAATTCTCTGCCGATAACTTGGAGATTCTCTAGCTGCCATGATAATCGTCTCTGCTGGCCTCTTCAAAGACTGTGGCAGGTGCTTTATCCTCTCATTTTTCTTCTTCAACCCAAACTTTTGGGTCTTCTTTTCAACTGTGAATTATCAAGTACTTTTCCTTTAGCAATCCTCTCTTTTGCTGGTACCTTGTTGGTTTAGTCTTTTGGCTTTCTTGATGCTTGCTTAATATGTTACAATGTTTCATGATGAAATGTTTGTTTGCCTGTAAATTATAATGCAAGTTTCACTGTTGATTTCTATGCATTTTTTTTTTGGGTGATATTTTGCATTGTCAGCTATATGTGGGATGATGGTTTGTGAGTTATTAGTTGTAAGTAAATGAATTGGGAGATTAATACCAACTGCTACTTTGCTTAGAGAGAAAGAACAATTAGAGAATGCCTGAAGATTTTCAGTTTCCTCACACTACCTCTATTAACCGTGTCAAGGCTTGGTTTCAGTGAAATACCCAAAACCCAGTTTTCTATTGGTTGTTCTTACCGAACCCGAACCTTGCCAGGAGAAGGCAAGTCTTGTTGAGGTCAAGTGATAAGGTCTGATAACCACAAGGTAAATTCTTTTCAGGTTAGGCAGCAATATGTACTAACTGTAACTAAACTTCAAATTTCTAGTTTGAAGCTCAATTAAACGATCTTAACTCTACCTTATAAAAAAGAAAAAAAGATCTAGTCTCTCTCCCAGTGGGAAATTTTGTGGAGGGGCCAAGGGGATAGGTATTCAATTTAACGCCAAATCGAAAAATTTTTGTTACTGACAAGCTGAACGGTAATTGGAGGATCTTAGCTTGTAACCTCTGTACTAGTTAAGCAAGCATCAAGGACTCTTTTTTGGAGGTAAGGTGGAACTAATAGAGTTATTGCTTTTTAAAAAACTCTTATAAGCATGCTATAATTTAAGAACTTATATAAATCAAGGGCACATCATACAA
This sequence comes from Theobroma umbraticum, assembly GCF_002168275.2. Taxonomy (NCBI): domain Eukaryota; kingdom Viridiplantae; phylum Streptophyta; class Magnoliopsida; order Malvales; family Malvaceae; genus Theobroma; species Theobroma umbraticum. The sequence continues at coordinate 6,876,899 of NW_018397255.1, read as the reverse complement.
GCTGTGCAAAGCAAGACTCTTTATTTATGGATAAAAGTGGGACTACAATCCTTCAAATTTTACAAAATAGAATAAATTCCATCATCAAAATATTCGTAATAGTACATGTCCTTGTCCAAATTCCATGTATTCCTTAGTTTTTTTCTTTGACAATCTATGTGATCTAATTTTCTTCTCTTCTACTTTACAAATGATTTTACTTTGTAAATCTCAATCTGAAGATTCATCTGTATATAATGTAAAAAATTTTGGAGTACACATGGTTATTATGGGTATATGATTTTCTTAGATATCACTAATCTGCCCACTGCTGCGGTGGTGGCGTAGTGTCATTATGGACTTTCAAGAAAACAAAAGAATATTTGGTGACATTAAATTTTCTCGGATAAATCATCAGAAGCTAATTAGCACAATTTTATTTTGGGTGTATCTCTTGAAGCTTTTAATTCAAGGCATAAACAATGAAAACTTCATTAGTTGTGACAAAGTTGTAGACTAGGTAATTGCTGTAATCATATTTTCTGATAAATCCTAGTTTCAATAAACCCAAGAAATGATGACCTGAGTCCATTTGTTCTGACGTCTTTACTCTAAACGAGGGGCTCTAATAATTAGAAATGTGTTTGGTTTAGTCTTCTTGCATATTGATATATACTTTTTGAATGCATTATTTTGCTTTGTTTCTCACTCATTTTCAGATGTTTCAAATCCAGCAGTATAGTTGGTGCTGGCCTGGGTGATACCCTCGCATATCATCATACATATAAGATCAACCAAGTATCCTTCTCCAGTTCTATCCCTTCTTCATCCTAGTAAACTCTCTTTCTCTGTCTGTCTTATTATACTCATGTTTGTGCTTGTGTATTAATTAATTTACTTTTCCTGATCTGCACCACTTCCTGCATTCCTTGGATTTTGTTTTTTTCAAATACATCTAAAAAAGTTGCCGTGCAACACTATCGATAACAATGGAGGAAGCAAAGCAAACATTTGATGTAGACAAAGCTGCTGTGCTTGTTAAGGAGCTCAGGAAAGCCTTTACTTCAGGCAAGACTAAGAGCTATGAATGGAGAATGTCACAATTGGAAAGTATATCAAAGATGATTGATGAGAAGGAGAAGGAGATTATAGAAGCACTTCATAAGGACCTATCGAAACCTGAACTTGAAGCTTTTGTATCAGAGGTCTGTATCATCATTGAATGCCATGCTTTTGTTTATGATTTTCTTACATTCCCTTTTACATCTACCTTACAAGTTGCAAGTTACATTTTTTTTTTTTAATGTATTGCCTTTAGCTGACAATTCATTGTGAAACGAACTTTGTGTGTGCTTTACACTTTCAAGTGAGATTTATTAGTTGTCAAGTTTACATAAAAATTGGGCATAGAAGATGCTACCAATTTGTGAACCATTCACCTCTGTAACCTTACATGAGGAGGGGAAAAAGGGATTAGAACTTTTTATTTGCTGGGTCCTATCATTTCTATGAACACATGTGGAGGGGATTACATAAATATTTTTTATGTAAAGGAAGTGACATTTGGTTGATTATCTCCCTTGAAGAGCACATAGCAGCTTCTTAGATAATAAATTTACCTAATGACAAGGGCTAGAATGAAACTGACAGTCCTGTTAATTTTTACTAGCTGAAACTAGGGGTTTACAATGTTTCTGTTCTATAATAACCATCCTTTGTTAAGCCTCTTGTTGCTTGTTTATTGGAAATTATGAAATAAATATTTCAAATTTTTTTCAGCTTTAGGTTTTATGAGTTCTAATTAAGTCCTTGATATCTAGCCATAAGAGCATATCCATGATTGAAAATTAGCATCTTTTGGCATATTACATGTTTGTTTGTTTTTTTTCCTTTCACTTTCTTTCTTCTTTTCTAATGGACTTTCATTTCAGTAGTTCAATCATTGAGGCTCCATTTGGTTGATGCTTTTGCTCTTTGTTTTTTGTTCTTTTTTTTGTGCAAAAATGAATAGAAAGGAAAAAGCAAAAACTAAAAAATGAATACAAAACAAAAGCAAATAGCAAAAGCATTGGCCAATTGGAGCCTTAGCAAATTGTTCTTGCACAAGCACCAATAAGTTGGTTCTATGTAAGGTTTATCAGTCAAGGTTGTAATTTTGATAGAGAAACCATCAATATGTTTAATATCGGGAAATGCAGAATTTGGATTCATAAGTTATTGCAATAAAAATTAGTGCCATCACTCTCAAGCAATTAGAAGCAATAGTAACCCATAATTTAAGACCATCAACAAACAATAGTTTGATTTTTACAGGAATATCAACCTAAATGTGCTAAAATTAGAAGTCAGGCTTTTTTTTTTCTTAATAATTGACCTGTGCACCGTATACACTTCATATTCTATGTGATGCAGATTTCGATGACAAAATCCTCATGTAAGTTGGCTCTTAAAGAACTTAAACATTGGATGATGCCAAAAAAGGTAATTACTCTTATGAGTACAAACCTTCGGACTAATTGTTACTGTTTACTTTTAGCTTAAAACCCTTAACACTTTTTCAGGTTGAAACTTCAATGGCAACTTATCCATCGTCAGCGGAAATTGTGTCAGAACCTCTTGGAGTTGTGTTGGTCATATCTACCTGGAACTTTCCCTTTTGTATGTTATTTATATGCTGCTTTAACATAATTGAGATAGTTCAAATGAATATTGCTTTGTGGTATTTCACTGTCTAAAATTTTCCTGTACAATCTATTTTCAGTTTTTTGTTATGCTTAGTATTTTTCCCCTAATTAACACCTCTGTGTTTTTCTTTTTAGTAATCTGCCTTCTCTTTTACATTTCTTCTAGTCATGCTCTCTCTTTTTACTCAATATAACTTAATGAAGTATGGTCACTTCAATTTTGTTGCTTGCCTCTTGATATAATTGAACTGTTATTATCATTTTTTACAAATCATCTTCTCTTGATTACAAAATCATTAGGGTGTTTATCTTAATGGATTTTCAAAATAGTAATGTCATTCATTCTTCTTTTATCCCGTCACTTTTTTTATATTTAACTGATCATAGTGATGACATGCTTCATATCTAATGTAATTATGTATGTATGCAAGTCAGCAAGTATGTAGGGTGTGTCTTTTGCATAATTTTATGAAGCTGTAGCATTGCTTTAAAAGCTTTCCTTTTTTTCTCACTTATACTGTAATTTGATATAAGGGGGCTCCATATTATCTGTTTTTAGGTCTTTCATATATATATTTTCGTTGCTGTTGATGTACTGCATTATCCTTATTGATAAAAGAGGTGTCTTACGTTCCAAAAATGAAAAATCTGTACACAATCTATAATCAAACTGCACATGGTGAACTTGTTCCACATCATTTGTTTTCATGATGTATTGATGGTAAACTTAGATTCTACTGCTATATTTAGGAAAGTTTAACAATCCAAAGGTGCCACTAGATTTTTCCTTTGCCTGTGGAATTATTCTGAAACGTAGCCATTGTTTTGATAAATTTTTGTAAAAAATATAATATGATAGACAGCCTTTTTATTTCGTTATTATGTTTTCTATTATATCGTGCAAACTGAAATGTTGGTTGTTCCATCTTGTAGTATTGTCTCTTGATCCGGTGATTGGAGCCATTGCAGCTGGTAATGCTGTCGTCCTTAAACCATCAGAAATTGCTCCTGCCACATCATCATTGCTTTCAAGGTTACTAGTAGAATATGCAGACGAATCTGCCATAAGAGTTGTTGAGGGTGCTGTTGTTGAGACCTCTGCATTATTAGAACAAAAGTGGGATAAGATCTTTTTTACAGGTTTAACCCTATATTTATCTAACGTTGTGATTTCTCCAACTTTGATGCCTCAATGAAATAATTGTAGTCTTCATGGTCTACTATAGTGCAGTGCACTTTGAATTCATTCTATCTTAGTTGAGGCTGCCTAGTTAATGGTTGGATATATGTCCACCTTCTACTTATAAGCTGACAATCAAACTCCCCGGATCACTCTAAACTCCTTTATCTACTATTATAAGTGGATTAATGGCAAACATTGTTATGCTCTCAATATGGGCGAACTGCTTCAAGGAGCACTCCTTTTGTGTCAAAATGCGGCAGCTCCTTTTAATTGGAAGATGTAGTTATGATTGAATTGTTCTCCTAATTCTTTGGTAGCTGTTACTGTATGAAGTCTCCTTACACTTGATGATTATCTTTATTTTTCATGCAATGCTAGGAGGAATAAAAATGAATCAATAAGCATCATGTATTGGCAGGATGCTAAAAATTCCTATGAACTGCTTTTATTTTGCATTAACTTTCAGACTTACAGTCATCTAGTAAGTTCTTGATTTTTTGTACTTCATTTAATTCCCAGCAATAAAATCTTAAAATACAGATTCCTTTACGTTGCAGGTGGGGCGAGAGTAGGGCACATTGTGATGACTGCAGCAGCGAAGCACCTTACACCAGTAACTCTTGAACTTGGAGGAAAGTGCCCAGTTCTTGTTGATTCTAATGTTGATTTACAAGTGAGAGTAGTTCCTGTTTACCTTAAGTTACCTGTCCATCGTCATTTTATTCAGTTGATCTGATTGTAACCGTTATAAGGTTACTGCAAGGAGGATTGTAGCAGGCAAGTGGGCATGCAACAATGGACAAGCTTGCATTGGTGTTGATTATATTATAACAACAAAAGACTTTGCCACTAAGTTGGTAAGATTTTGTCAAAGGAATAAAATTGTCAACTTTAAGTGTCATTGTCTTGAAACATGTTTGATCAACAGATAGGTGCTCTAAGAAGTGTACTGGAGGAATGCTTTGGAAAAGATCCAATGGAATCCAAGGACCGTTCCCGCATTGTAAACTCGTTTCACTTCATGCGTCTAGTAAATCTCTTGGATGAGGATAAGGTCTCTGATAAAATCGTTGTTGGAGGCCAGAGGGACAGGAGCCAATTGTGAGTTTAGTAATCGCTACCTGTAATTATCTTTAACAATCTATTTTGTCATCACCATGTAGTCTTTGGCTCTGTAATGCAGGCAAATAGCTCCAACAATATTGTTGGATGTTCCTGAGGACTCACTGATAATGCAGGAAGAAATTTTTGGACCATTACTTCCCATAATGACGGTGAGTTTCTTTTCTCTGTTAATGTAACAGTATTAATATCATTTAAGACAAACATTTTCATCTTATGGTTTGAACTCTTGAAATGCGAGTATTAATGGTCGAAGGACAAAAACATACTGGATTACTGTTTTCTGATTCTGTTCCCTGCACAATACTTTTATATACTTTCTCTAGTTAGTGCTCCCTGATCATATATTCACAATAAAATCTAAAACAAAGGTTCACTCTAATATTTGAACTCTGGTCTATCCCCCCTCCCTCTTCTTCTCTTTCCTTAACCAAGCATATAAAATACATGTTTGGGCATACAAGCTACAACTAAAGGTTGAAGAAGCCCATTACTATTCTAAGAATGAAGGTAGGGCTCCTTCACCGTAACTATTTCAAAGAATTATCTTTCTATTCTTTGTTTTCTCAATATCCACACCCTAATTTGAGGTCATGATTCCTGAGGCAAGTGTTATTTTTTATTTTTTGCTCAATAATCTCTGAGGCAAGTTGTTAATCATTTTCTACATCAAATGCCCGTGCCTGAGCAAGATGCAATGTATTTTTCAGCTAACTTTGTTCCATGGCCTGTTTTAGGTTGAAAAGTTGGAGGATGCGTTTGACATGATAAACAGAAAGCCAAAAGCTCTTGCTGCATATCTCTTCAGTGATGATGAGCAGATCAAAAGGAAGTTTGTGCAAAACGTATCTGCTGGAGGAATAGCCATTAATGACACCATTCTGCAAGTACTTCCTTACTTCTTGAAATTCATATGGAAAAGCCATAAATGCCCATTTTTCCAATTTTCATTTGTCATCCTGTCAAGCCTGAGATACGAACTTCATCATCACGTAATTCCAAGTTCAATAATTGGTATCCACATCATATCTTTTAATGGTTGGCTGGCTAGTTCTAGATAAAGTCATTGGAAAGGTAGTGGCACATTTTGTCCAATAATTGGCTTGTTGGTTGCGTAGGACTTTCAAATCCTTCTACCTTCCATTGGTTGTTGCATGTCAGTATCAGCATTTGGTTACAATACATATACTTTAGCTAATTAACTGTTTCTGCATCCATGCCAAACTCTGCAGCTAGCAGTTCCCACCTTACCTTTTGGAGGAGTTGGGGAAAGTGGAATGGGTTCATACCATGGTAAATTCTCTTTCGATGCTTTTAGCCACAATAAGGCAGTTTTATACAGAAGTTTCGCGGGAGAATCTCCTACTAGGTACCCTCCATACACACCAGGAAAGCAAAAACAGATGAAGGCCTTAATCAGTGGCGACGTATTTAACATTATGCTTGCTTTACTTGGATGGTTTAAAAACTGAGAATGCAAACAGAGTTGCTTATCTCAATAAAAGATTTCTTAGCTACTTTGCATTCAAGATGAACTGTTGGGTAATTGCATGAAGTTAGAATGACAGAATATATAGCGTATTGTAAAGGTGCTAATTGCACCACTCAAGTATGTACTTGACATTTGCTTAACAATCGTGAAACTAAAGCTACTTGGCGATCATTTTTACCTCTTGATTTTAACCTTAACGTAAATTTTACCCATGGTTCTTATTTCTTTACTGTAGGTAAAAGTAAGCTTTTAGAGAACTTAATTGGTTAACCTTTGACAGTCCAATTAATTGTCATTTGTTTGTCAATTAAGCCCTTCAAGGGCCTCTGGTTGCTATTGAAGAAAGAAAGACAAAAAAAGGAAAAAAAAATAAAGGAATAAAATGACATAAAAAATTCTTATTAATAATAAATAAAGTGCAATGTAAAAATATACACTTAATTAAATAAAAAAATATATGATTAAATAATATATTAAAAATATTTAATTATTATATAATTGATAAAATCTTATATGCATTTTTAAATAAAAAACATTTCAATCAACTATTAATTTTATGATAATAAAGAATAAAGTATAAGATTAATATCAAATACTTATAAAGCAAATATTAAAATTGATTTAATATGTTTTAATTTTTTAAAAGAAATCTAATTATTTTATTTTATTTTTTATTTTTGAAAAGAAAAGTAATATACTTACATGTTTATTGAAATATATTATATAGTATATATTTTCTTCCATATAATTATATTAATATATATTCTATACTATAAATAACAGTAAACCCTTGATGAAGCTTTTTTATAATTTGTTTCAAAAAATTAAAAATTAAAAAATATTTTTATTTTCTCATAAAATATTTTTATCATCAAATTTTTTACTATTTTAAAAAAATTAAAAGGATAATAATAAAATTGATGTATTAAAAAATAAATATTAAATTAATCCATACTTGTTGTCGGATTGCAGACTACTTGCAATCGTCGGGCCAGTCAAAACCGTGTTATTCAATACCCAATTGGAGGAGATCGGGTCTGGGTCTGGGTCTGGGTCTGGGCCAATCAAAGAATTTGGACAGACGAAAAGCAAAACCCGTTTGTCTGCGCTTAGATCTCTCTCCAACAAAACTCTGAAAATTCGAATTCCACGGAAAAGAATTTCCATATTCCAAATTCGCTTTAGTTCCTCAAATTGAATTTCTTTTAAAGGGAAAACCTCTGAATCAGGTAAAAATGATGGTGGAGGATCTGGGCGTGGAAGCCAAGGAGGCTGCGGTGCGTGAGGTGGCGAAGCTGCTTCCTCTTCCTGAGCTCTTACAATCCATTTCTACAATCAAAGCCGATTATATTACCCGTCAACAGGTGACCACCCCCTCTCCTTTCTTCTTTTTTCTTTTCATGTCGATGATTGAGGCTTTAACTTGTGTGGAGATTCAAAGTGGGCAATTTTGTTTTTGTTTTTCTATTATTAGGCAAATGATGCTCAACTCAGTACAATGGTTGCGGAGCAGGTACCTACCACAACATTTTAATTTTTTTATTGATTATGGGTTTTGTTTGGTTTTTGCTTTAGCTACTTGTTTTTCAGTGTTTGGGTTTTGTTTGATTGACTCAAATGAGCAAATAACTAAAATGCAACCCTAATTATAATGTACTTGTTCTATATAGAAAGCTACATTTTTAATTTATCTCTATTTGCTTTTGTATCAAAATGTGTTTTTAGCCTTTTGCTTCTGGAAGCAAGAAACAAGTAGCAAAACCAACAATCAAAGAGTACTTGATTGAATATATGGAGCTAAGGAAGCCCTAGACTTTTATTTTAATGGTTTTTTCTTCAAAAAATACTATGGACTGCAGGTTGAGCAGGCCCAAGCTGGGCTTGAGTCGCTTGCGTTATCTCAGAAAACAATACACCAGCTGCGTGGGAACTTCATATCTATTGAGAAGTATGTTTGCTGATATTACATTGAGATGCCATCATCGTTTTTTCTCTTGATTTTTCTTTTGAAATCCTTTTAATAATTGGATCACCTTGTCTATCAGGTTATGTCAAGAATGCCAAAACTTAATTGAGAACCATGACCAGATAAAGCTTCTTAGCAATGCCAGGAACAACTTAAATACGACGCTCAAGGTGAGTTATCCGTCTTCTTATTAATTGAAAACCATGATCAGTGTAGCTGCTCTTGATGGTTTTAACTAAATACATGCATTAATAAATAATTATGCTTTGAGCACACATGTTTTAAATGCTTACATCCTTTCTGTTGCATGCCCAAAATTTTTTCTTACCATTTAAGGGCTGTCTTATTGGGGCTGCAGCCATTCTAAATGTTGGAGCTGCAACTAGAATGCTTGCAAGTCTTGGACTTACTGTTGGAAAGAAGGATGGTAATATTGTTGGATGGAAGGTGTTAGTTATTTATGAGGTTTATTGTCAGGTTTTATAGTGAAACGTACTTCTTGCCAAGTGCAAATCTGTGGTTATGTGGCTTTTGTGCCTTTCAATGTATTGAATACTGTTTCTTGAGTTGTGGCAGTCTTGTTTATGTCTTGATCTTTTGTAGGATGTTGAGGGTATGATGTCCATTTCAGTTGAAGCTTCTGAGGCCCGAGATTCTTTGAGCGATGATAAAGAAATTGTCAATACATATGAGGTGGAACTTTTTTGTTTATAATCGCAGTCGGTTGTAGAATCAGTTTGTTTTAACGTTTGAGACGTCTTGTGTTAATGCTCTGTATTTTCTCTTTTCATCCTTTATTTCTCAGAGGTTAACTGCCCTTGATGGGAAGCGGAGGTTTGCATTAGCAGCTGTGGCATCTCATAAAGAAGAGGTTGGCAGGTTAAGGTATGCATCGCCTTCCATTTTGTTGCGTTAAATATATAGTTTTTATAGCAATGCCAATGTGATTGTTGGAAAATTGAAGTGGAAATATTAATCTCAATATTAGAAATTAGTTCCTGCTATTATATGCCTTATCGTTTTAGATGTTAGGCTGATTATGGTTTAAAGAAATTCTAAAGGGAGAGGACATGGTAAAATTTGTTTCAAGCAACAAATATATTGCTGCAGTGGCAGTTGTAATGTCACACCAGCCAGCTTTGATATATGGTGCAGTGCATCGGAAATGGTTCCATTTGTTTTTGGTTTTAAACAAGAGTATCTAATGTTCTCCTGTACAACTAGTGCAGCTGTTCACCTGATATTTGCTCTTAATGGGCTTGAATTATGTAACACAATCATGCTTGCTGCAATACTGGACCTAAACAATGTAATCATATGAAGTCTTCTGTGATAAACTATAACAAATGTTTGTAATTTTAGTCTCACCTTTGTGATGTTTCTTCTGCTTCGTTTTATATTTTAAGATTTTTTGACTAATTTCTATTGGTTTTTTTAACATGGGATGTGTGTCCAGAGAATATTTTGAAGATGTTGATCGAACCTGGGAGACATTTGAGAAAACGTTATGGGGTCATATTGCTAATTTCTACAAACTTTCTAAAGAAAGGTATGCTCATATGAATCTAAGGAAATTTTGAAACTGGTTTGTCTAAATTTATTTGAATATTGTCCCTAAATCCTAATTTTTTGCCATCACACTTCATTAAGATCCCTTAATATTGGTTTCCTGTCTACCTGCCAAACTGTGTGCATTATCTTCAACGTTACATTTTTAAATTGCTTTAGATTAGCAATTTTGTTGATTCTTGTCTCTGTTTTAACAGCATATTATCATGACAGTAGCACTTTATGCTTTTTCTATTATGGTATCTGGCAGGTTATGATAATATTCTTTCTAATGATTGCATATATAAAGTTGAACATAATTTTTAAAGGAAGTTGGGAAAAGTTCCAGAGTGAGCAGGTAGGATTATGAACGAAAATGCCTGAAAAGACGTGTAATCTTCTGCTTAGGGATGATAAATATTCAATGGAGAGCTTATCCTCGGGAAAGGAAAAATATGTTGAGAACTCTAGTTATAAAGCTTGTCTAGCGGACATGGTTGCTGAGATCCCCCATCTTTGCATTATTTTTAATAATTCTTGCACTCCTTTCCTACCTACCCCTCCCTTTTTGTATTCCTTATTTTGCTTTCTATTTTGAGCTTTTGTTTAAATTCTCTACATCTGGCAACTGTTTTCCTAGTCTAAGTGTTTCACTAAACCATAAAAAAATCCCTTAAAAGTCTTGCTATAAGTATCCTGCATAATAAAGATTTATTTTGGAATAAGTTTTGAGTATTTAAATTTGATTGAAAAGCTTCATTGTTAATTTGTGCTTAGCCTACTTGTTAAGCATTCAACCTAAAATCAATTCACAATAAGTGAAGAGATGTCAATTTAAAATATGGCCCGAACAAGCCCCAAACTAAATCTGTGGGATAACAGTATTTAACAACTTACATTTCATGTGTAGACTCAGTCTTTACAAATGAAACAAATGGGTCTACTGTATGTACAATGCATTCGTAGTTACAAAAAGATTAATAACGTAATAAAATAATACGGGGTCTGATACCTTGTTAAGCATCAAACATAAAATCACTGAACAAAAGATTGAGAGGCTAAACTTCAATAAGAGATCGCAGCAAACTTCAAATTTAGCTGATGACACCACACAATGGTACCTTTTGTGTCAAATAATTGTTAGAGATGCTTAGTTTTTTATTTGATTATTAGCTGTTGAACAGAGCATTTTAAGTTAATTGATTGGAAGAATGAAAGTCGTAATATTTGGCAGTTCTTAATTTTGTATGAAAGAAAAGAATGATTGGAAAAAGTGAGGGAACTGAAGAAAAAAGTGGTAGGATCCCAGGTCTAAGGTGTAAGGCTCATCAACTAGCAGTTAAGACTCAAGCGATATGAATAATGGGGAAAGTGGTGTTGAAGGTTATAATTGGTTTTGGAAGAAGGAATTCTGTCCCTCTAAAAATGTTTCTTAAGTTCCATTCCTCTGCTAAATAAGCTGTTAGCAGGTGAAAGGTGTCCAGCAAATGATGCCTCTTCTTTTTATATCAAGCTTTGGCTTTAGAAAAGCAACATTGGACTTCCAAAATTACCAGACCTGCCATTAAATTTTTTTCGGGGGCATTTTATTGTTTCTTCTTACATTGCATTGGTAATCTACTAAGACTGTTTGTTACATTATATTTGGTCATTGGTGGTTTGGGGTATGATAATTGGTTAACTTACAGCTTAAGAAAAACAGGCATGAGGGAAGGAGCCTTGTGACTTTGGATGGAGTTGTATTACTTGTATCACTACTTATTTGAAAAGGATAAAATGATTAATTTCTTTATTTGTTTTTCATGCATCGTATTTTATTACTATTCTTTGCGTTGGAACTCAGAATAGAAATATATTTCTCCATCTGGATTAATTGCTTCAAATTAATGTCACTCGTGCTATTTGTTTTTAGAGATGCTTTGACTTTTTTAGGCATATTTAACCTTAAAAGAGGTTACTACTCTTTTGTTTTATTGTTGTTTCTAGTCTCACTTTTACATGTTTACCTATTTTGCAGTCCACAAACCTTGGTTCGTGCTTTGAGGTATGCTGTTGACAAGCTTTTGGAATCATTTCTATTTTGCAGCCCATGTATCTACAAGGTCCTAGGATAAGTTTGAAAAGTTTTGCATTTTTATAATGAAGTATATGGTTTCTGCTTGTACTTTTTCTTTAAAATGCCTAGTAATAGTACTTGGTTTTTTTGTGGTTGGGTTGATATGATAAAGAGTAGCTATGTTAAAATTTTGACCTCTTCTCCATAATAAGTTTCTTTGACTTCTCTTTTAGAGTTGTTGAAATGCAAGAAATTCTTGATCAACAACTTGCTGAGGAGGCAGCTGAGGCTGAGGGAGGTGGTGCAATGGCATCTATTGCAAACCCTCGCAGAACTGGCAAGTATGTAACTGGTGTGATGTTTAGTTTGCCAACTATCCTTAATGCATTTTTTGTAAACAATGGATAACTATACATTAAGTTTACCCTCTATGACATTGCAGAAAATCTACCACGTCATCAGCATCTTCTAAAAGTTTAACACAGCCGAAGTTGAAGGTTCAGGGGAAAGGCTATAAGGATAAATGCTATGAGCAAATAAGGAAAACGGTTGAAGGGCGGTTCAACAAGCTTCTGACAGAGGTACTTTTCTAATAATTTGCCGGGCACATTAGAATGGGGAATATATTTTGAAAACTTTTTTAGTTTCATATGATACTGATAGCGTTTGTTGCACCAGCTTGTCTTCGAGGACTTAAAAGCAGCTTTGGAGGAAGCTCGAACGGTATGCTAAACCGATCTCTATATATTTATTTAACTTTTGCGTCCGATTCACTCAAGTGACTTCAAATTTGCACATTTATGGTAATTTAATGTATAGGCTCCTTAACTGTTTCATGCAGTTTGCTGTTCTGCACAGAAATTATTTAAGCACTTCAACTCAGTGATAAAGTTAAAACATTGTTAAAGGGTAAAAGAAGATAAAGTTGATCATTTGAACGGTTTGGCATGGAATTTAAAACTGTGCTTTGAGATGGTTCAAGGATAATTCTTAGCAGCATGATGTGGAAGTTCTGACATAATGACAAAGTTTTGTATTACCTAGTTGCAGTGCACATAATGTAACACATAAATTGTAGAATTTTAATCATTCCATCTAATGCAAAAAAATTGAGATGATATACTGATTTAAACAGTTGCAATGGGGAATCATTACTTCCTTCAGAACGATAAAAGCATTCAAAGTGTATCATATATGGGGCACTTTTACAGTTGTCAAATGTGAGCTTACCATGATTTTTGTTAAGAAACTTGCAGGTTTATTTATTTAATGTAAATTCTATGTTTACATAACATACACACAGTTTTTAGCTGAATTGCTATTTTGAAACTATAAAAACACATTTATCTAGTGGCCTCCCCTTGTGTCATTTAAGTTGAAGTTAAATTTCTCTTTCAAGGGCTAATGTGGTATTAATATGTTTGTGGTGGATGTAGCAATACTCTTTTTGAAAAGCTTATGCTACGCTCTCCATCTCTTGGTGCTCTTTCTAGTTTAACTTCTGTAGCCTATCATGATAGGAATTCATTCCATTTAATGCACTTTATTTATTTATTTGTTTTGTGCATGGGATCGTAAGTCTGATCGGTATTATTTTTCCCTTGTAATGCCTATAGCTGCATTTTCTGAGTTCTGACCATTTCTTTATTGATGCAATAACATTTGCTTCATACTTGATTCATTTGATTTTCATTTTGACAATTAGATTGGAGAAGAGCTTGGAGATATTTATGATTATGTAGCTCCGTGTTTTCCTCCAAGGTTTGCCCTGCTACTGACCTGCTTCCTTTTCTGAGTTCATTTGAATTGATGCCAAGCGCTTAGGTTATGTATCCATCTAACTCTAGATTCGAAGTTTTACATTCTGACAAGATTTTTCTTTGGTATCCTTTTGATACAGGAGTATATTATTAGGTTATTGTTATTTAGGAATTATAGGTGAACTGGCCAATTGACAATAGCATCAACTTTGCTTTGGTCCACTTCAATCCCTTGGCTTGAAGCAACATATCCCAAGAAGATAACTTTGTTTGTCATAAATTCACACTTCGTGAAGTTAGCAATTCATAACACCCCGGCGTCACCTTTACTTTTTGCCATTGCATTATGCTCTTTATGAGATAATTAGATCTTTCACCTTGACTTTGCTTTACTGTCATCAAGTTTCCCTTGCTATGCACAAGGATTTTATTTTAAAATTTTTAGATTAGATGATAAACTATGGCCTGCTGTGTTGTCTTTATCATGTTTAAAAACTTGACCCTTTCAATGAGCTCTGGTATATCAGGAGGGCTTTAACACAGAACATATGGGGTTATGCAAGTTTTAATCCTCAATAATTGATTAGTGACTGGCGAATGTATAATTGGAGGGTTGAAGCTCTCTGTCAAATTTACTTCCTAGGCTGGTTTTTCTATTATCAGTGCTGGTAACAATATTTTGTCTCTTTTCTTTAACAAGTCCACAGCTCACAGAAAAAGATAAAAAATAAACCAGGTGAAATTCCCAACATAGCTGAAAGTGCCCCGTCCTCTGGACTCACTTTTCTAGTAGTATATATATGGGATGAGGTTGGACAACTCATCTTAATTTTGTGACTATGTATTATACAGATTATTTCAACGAAACTTTAGGTTATAATTGTCAAAGAAGCATACTAAAAAAGATGAGTTTTTTACATACAATAAGCATGTAAATACTAGTAATTGAGTGGATTTACCATAAAAGACATCTAGCTTTACATTACATTTAACTCAGTTGAACATAACAAGTTTTACCTCAAAGAGATATAATGAACAATGTATAAGCATGTCAAAGTGCCATGTTAAACATTCTATTTGTTGATATGTGGAGCTTGATATTGATCCTGGTAGTTCTATCTTTTTGTACTTTGTTTTAGCTAGAGGGATACTTGCCGCTTGCATAAATTAATTTTTTACCATTTTGAATTAGTGTTGATTTTGAGTTGTTTTAAGTTCACACCATTTGGGCCTCACAGACTCCTAGGTGATAAGGAATGTTGAAATTTTAAAGCATATATTTTGCGCCTGTATTGCAATTATCTCATGTTTGATATATAGACTTTCGGTTAAAACCAGCTGAAGAGCTAATTCATCATAGGTGCAGAACTGCATTTGTGTGCATATGTGCTTGTATGCCTATCAATTAGCATGTAGTCCACATGCATATATACCTGGTATTACTTCATAATCATATGCACATGCATGTAGGTGTATTTGAAATATGCCAAGCTTACTTTCTAAAAAAAACAAAAGAGAATTATTCCAAGCTTGCTAGTCACATGCTGTACTACAAAGTCCTAGTTTCATCATCTATGTTATCACCAATAAAATTTTTACCAACAGAGAACCTTTGATAACTTCCACTTCTGTTTGAATAGTTTACATTCCTTCTGTTTCTGCATCTCTTTTCAAGCTGAGAAAACTTATGCTTTACTCTTTGCATTTTTAATAAACTTGTGTTTATTATTGTTATTATTCACAATCTATTCTTGCCAACTTCTCATGCTTAAGTTACATCTTCTTGCTATAAGGATTGTGTAGGTATGTTAATTCAATTCAAATAAATTTTCTGCAGTAATTATCTGTTCATGAGGTGAATATATTTTAATCATTACAGTTTATGGTTAAGTATGCATTTTTATGCTCATTGAATGGGCTTCTTAATCGGACTGCTCTCCCCCAACTTTCTAGTTGGTGAAATTTCTTTCAGATTGCTATAATTGCCTTCATCTGGTTCCATTCCTTATTAACTAATAGCCAGCGACATAATTCCCGCTCTTTCAGAACGTGGTCCAGAGAGTTTGTTCCTGTGGCTGTTATAATTTTAACATTTGTGCTTGTATGTGCCCTGATTTTGGTGTGTGGGACCATATGGCACTGTGCTTTGAGCTTGGAAAGCATGTTTTGTTTAATGATAATCTTCCATGAAGTGTTCTATTCCTGTCTGATGTGGTCATCCCTTCTGGCAGATATGAAATATTCCAGCTCATGGTGAATCTGTATACAGAGAGGTTTATTCAAATGCTTAGATTGCTAAGTGACAGAGCCAATGAACTAACAAACATAGAGATTCTAAAGGTATTTTCAGGATCTTTCACGGTTTCAAAGATGACATCTCAAATTACTTTGCATTTTTGTTCATTGAACTTGACCTGTGCATGTTTTTATCACTGCATGATAGCTGATGATCATAACCCTGGAGCATGGTGAAAAGAATATTTATAGTAAAAATGAAATTGAATTCGAAAGCATGTACAATTTAACATATAAATCTGTATCTCCTGTCCAAGAGTTAGCTACTGGGCTAAGTTTTCTAAGAGCAAATAGTATTGAGCAACAAGTATGACTAGGGTAACTGTGTAGTTGAGTATAAGACAGGCAATTAACTTTAGGAGCAACATGAACAGAAGATATCTTCAAGTGTTTCGTCTGAGAGATTATTAATTGACCTAGGAGTTAATCCACCACTTTGGTTTTGCTGTCTTTGAATTTCTTTTCTTTCTGGTATTATGATTTTGTGTTAGGGCACAACATTTTATTAAACGCGTTGCATCAGTATTTTGTTTCTATATCTTGTTTTTACTCTACTTGTGTAATTTTAATAGTTTATGGGTGTTAATGCTTGCACTTAGGTAACCGGTTGGGTAGTTGAATACCAAGAAAATTTGATTGGGCTTGGTGTTGATGAGACTCTTGCTCAAGTCTGTTCTGAGAGTGGTGCCATGGATCCTCTTATGAATTCGTATGTCGAGAGAATGAAAGCTACAACAAGGGTAAAGATATACAACATTTGGTATTTTTAGAATGGCTTAGATCTTTTCTGTTTCTCATTTTACTATTGCTTGCACTCTTCTGTGTCTAGAAATGGTATTTGAACATCTTGGAGGCTGATAAGGTCCAACCACCAAAGAAGACAGAAGAGGGAAAGCTATATACTCCTGCTGCGGTTGATTTATTCAGGATCCTTGGAGAGCAAGTGCAAATTGTTAGGGATAATAGTACCGATGTCATGCTTTATAGGATTGCTTTGGCAATAATTCAGGCAAGTTAGTGGAATCTGACAAAGATAATGCTATGCTTCATAACTTGGGAATTTATGTTGGGACTCATGAGATATAACAAAAGGTTTTGGAACATTTCTCAGAATAATTTGAAACTTAAATAATGTAAAATCAACATTGTTGTGTTTATTCTTTTTCCATGGTTGTATCTCTATGCTAGTACAGATTTAACTCTCTTTCAACATTATTGAAATATGTTTCTAATCTTATTTGTTCTGTGTACTGTCCAAATCTGTACATCCTTCAACCTCTTTTCTTTTTACTGTTTTGTGGCCTCCTTGCAGGCTTCTATTGAGTCTAGATGGGAGCATACCATTTTTCCTCTTTGCATGCATTTACAAGGTTTACTTGAAACGGTTTGATATTGATTGAATTGTTTTCCTTTTGGTGTTCGCATCACTCAATCTATCTTCATCCTTCTCATATTTCCTTGCCACATTTTTATTTTAGATTTCCTAGTGATTTAGCTCTGGAGGTCATAGTCTGTTATTAAATTGGACTTGCAAAATATGCCTTTTCAGGTAATGATCGATTTTCAAGCAGCTGAAAGGAAGAGACTTGAAGAACCTGCTTCTGATATTGGTCTGGAACCTCTATGTGCAATGGTTTGTAAATCTTCTGGGCATTTAGCTTGTGGCCGTGTCATTTGGTGGTTACTGCTTGCAAAACTTATTTACCATTGCCTTGTAATCTAACCCTTCCCAGATTAACAACAATTTGCGCTGCTATGACCTTGCAATGGAGCTGAGTAACAGCATCATAGAGGCTCTTCCTCAAAATTATGGTGACCAGGTTTGCCATATCAATCTAGTTTCTCCTTTTTCGTTTATTTCTTGCGATCATTTTGATAAGAATTGCAATGCTGAATAGAGACAGTCAAATTTTCTCAAGTCATACCTAATTGCTGCTTTCTTCGAAAGTTACTTGTACTTTTAGCGTCTGGATGAAATATTTCCATCTCTACAACTAAGTTTTGCTCATATCTTTTTCTCTTCTTCTTTATTTACTTGAAAGAATTTTCAATTTCCCCTGTTTCAACGTCCCTCTCATCTTTGCTCAAATTTATAGTAAATGTATTAGTGTATTGGTAATTGTTTTTCCAAATTTTTTCTTTTGTTATTGTGGAAAAGAGAAAATACTTCTGATTTTTTTTTTGATGAAGAGTATCTTTAGTGACAACCTATTGGAAAAGAAATTTCTCATTCAAAGTATGCAAATTTAAAATTATGAATTGCTATTAAATATGACAAAGTTCATGAACTCGTAACATTCACTTTTCTTTCTTGTTTGGATGAGAATGTATGATTGAGAAACCTTTCTTTGGTAAGAAAATTTTTAGTTTGCATATAAAGTGACAACCTATTGAACTCAAGTTTCTCATTTAAAGCATGAAAAATAATAAATTTATATCCTTCATACAAGTATCCAGCTAACAGTCAAAATTTGTTTTCCGGCTTCTCCGTGCTTAATTTTTTAAATTTTACAAATAAAGAACTCGAAAATCATAGTTTAGTAGTTTGCATATATTCTAAAAAAGATATATATATTCCCACTGTTTCAAACTGAATGCCCACTTTTCAAATGGCACAAAGTTTTAAGAATGAGGTATTTTGTTTTTTAGTAGACAAGTATTGCCTTTAAAAGTTGTAAAAATTAGAAGGGCCCATCTAAAGTTAAGATTTCAATAAAGGGTGATAATGAAAAAGTTTTTTCCATTTTGGGAATGTAGACAATATTTTGAAATATTTTAAAATAGTAAGGTGCACATACAATTTGAAATAGAAAGAGGATATTTTTCTCAATTTTTAATTTTAAATGATTTATTGTTCTTTGTTATTGTTACTTCTTTAGAGAATTTGAGTCAGATATAAATATATATTGGCTACAAGAATTTCAATTATATCAATACATGATTTTTTTCTTAAAAAAATGATATTAAAACAATTTCTTTTAAATCATACAATTTCCATGAATAGTTATGAAAACATCTATGATATTTTTGTATATATCCTTGACATATTGCAAACCCATGATAATTATTATTGGAATTTACAAATATTCAATAAATATGTTAAACATATCCATAGACATTTGTCACATTTATAAAAAAGTGGATTTTTATATTCGTAGTGTTAGATATATCCATATGTTGTGGCAAAATATATATTATTAATATTTGATTCCATGCTCTTAAAACCCACTTTCATGCAAAAGCCACTTAACACCCCCTTAAAAGTAAAAACCCACTGGATCCTTTGGGTTTGGCCTATTTCTTCTAGAATTGGGCATATTTTCAAAGTTACTTGAAAACAGCTTCAATTTCTGTGACAAGGTTTGAACCTTTAACATCATTAATATTAACCCTCAATCACTTACCATTAAGTCAACTAAATTTGGTGCCCACCTTACAATCTTTAATGTATATAGGGATATGTAGCATTTAGTCTCTAAAGTTTAGAGAAGTGTCTAATTATTACCTGTACTGAAAAAAATGTTCAATGTGATATCAAAACTTTAATTTCATGTATCAATTTAACCCAATGCATAACACCATTAATGGAACATGTTGATGTGGATTATGACCAATCAAAATGTATCATCTGGCTAGAAAATGCCATATCACCCAATGGGACCATTTCATCTTGCACGAGTGGCTACCGCTTGTGCACATATGGTTGCCATGTGTCGTAAAATAATTTTAAAATTTTTATTCTTTAATTGTTTTTATTTTAAAAAAAATTAAAATTTTAAAAAAAATTAAAATTTTTTAACAAATGAAGTTATGCCATGTGTCATGAATCAAAGAGTGATGTGACATTTATTGGCCGCATGACACATTTTGATTGGCTTGTGACACGTCATTAGATTATCTTGACAAAGTTTGATGTTGGGGCATATTGATAGATAAAATAAAAATTCAAATACCACATTGAACATTTTGTAAACTATAGAGGCTAAATGTAACATAATCTTATATATATATGAATATATAGTTATGCACACTAAATATCATCATATTTCATTTGGTTTACTTGAAGAAATATACTAATAATTCTGTTAGCTTTCTTAAGTGGCTGCCAACATTCCAAATGAGAGAAAAAACTATGGACCTGTTCTAGTTTTGGAAATGATTGCTAGTTCCAGTTTCACTCTATATGTGATAAGGTAAATTACTAACTTGGAAACTGTTTTCTAATTTTCAGAAAACAGGACAACTATTTAAGTTGTTTTTCAACTATTTGTCTAAATTAAACCATTGTTTGCCAATATTGCAAATGTAGTTTTTACCTTATTTTATCGAACATAGTTAGAGTAAAAGTTGAAATGGAAAATGGAAAAATTTTCCAAAATTAAAGAGGCCATAGTTTCCTTCGTTTTTCTTTGCTCCTCCTTTTCTCTTTCAATACAGGTTTTCAAACTGATGCAGGCCCTCTCAAATTTACAAGAGCTGTTCACACTGCCAACAATCACAAGAAAACAACTCAAATTAACCCAAAAAATAGGACCAAAAAACGTAAACCCATTGTCAATCAGTTGTCAATAACCAACACAACTCAAATTAACTAAAAGATAGAATCAGTATTTCAAAAACTAGATAGTCAATAAAACCAGTTAGCGAGACAGGTCAGAGTTCAGCGAATTGAACCAGCATTTTATGTTTTAACTTTGGTTTTTTTTCTTTAAAAGTTTTACTTTTTAGCATAACATTATTGTTTGAAGCCTTACATGTGCATCTGGGGGAAACACAGAAACACACACACACACACAAAAGTTGAAAAAATAAACACATTTCAAGTAATATATGTTGGAATTTGAATAAAAATCTTTAGGACATGTTTTAAGCAATGATTGGGGCTTAAGCTTAAAGTGAAAAATTATGTTAGGATTTGAACCTTCAAGATTAACAATGATGGTAAATTTGAACCTCCCAAGGAACTCAATGTGGTATTGGCTAGTATTAATCACATTAATTTTTGTAATATTTGGTGTTATTGCAAATTAACAATTTAGATATTTCTCAATTTCATTGCATGTCTAGGATTTAATAATTAATTTGTTACTTTCAATTATTTATATTTTGAACCATGCAAAAATTTACCTATACCCTGTGTAGTATTTTAATATGACACTAAAATATGCATAATACATGAATGAATATATACTGAAGTTTAATTTAAAATTTCCGACATATACTATAAATTTCTGTCATTTTTACTCAATCAATATCAATATTTTATACACATGGATATCAATACGAGCAATTTAGGGGTCTTGATATGGATATCATTATTGATATCTAACATTTCAGCTGTCATGTGTGTTATTTTTGCCACATTAGCTGACGCGTGGCCACCTTAATGGGGCTAACAGAATCTCTTTGCAACTTCTCTCAATTAAATCAAATTAATGAGGAGAAATCCTCAATTGATCAATTGGAAAGGTTTATCCAGATTGCACGTCTGATGAAAGTTTTTGTCATAAAAAAGTAATAGTAACACACATAAGTTAGTTAGTGGATTTGCATTATACCATGTAAGAATAATAATAATAATAATTGGTATGCACTTGTAATTGGATTTAAATAAACTACATAAGACAAACAGGAGCAATATCTGCATATATGCAATGTAAAACACCAAATCAACTAGGATAATTGATTCATTACTCTATGAACATGTGTTTGATGAAATTCCTTACTTTTTATAAAATGATGTGAAGACGTATTTCTTTTACATTGTCATTATGATCTCATTGAATATGATCTTTATAAAAATTATAGTAAATAATTTATTGCAGCATATATATATATATATATATATATATATATATATATATATATATATAGATCGATAGATAGATAGAGAGAGAGAGAGAGAGAAGAGAGGCGTGCACATGATCTATGAAAATGTTTCCATCCTTCTTTTTGCTCTTTTGAAGTTTTGAAATCCTATATCCTTTCCAATTCTACAGGTAAATTTTGAAGACACGTGCAAAGGTTTCCTGGAGGTTGCAAAGGTATGCTGAAATTTTGATGGTTTTACCCCCTCTAACCTACCTTTTCTCTTCCCTTTCTTTTGGATTTTCAGTCTAATTTAGTACTGATAAATTTGTTGTAGTTGTTGAGGTATTTTGGGCTTGATGTGTTGTGTGCTTCATACTTATTGATAGTTTGAAAATTGTGGTTTATATACAGCTAATTTCCTGGGGCATTTAGTTGCTTAATATTGTTTAACCTTGGTCTTGGTGCTTATTGTAAGCACCTGGCCAGTTAATTCATTAGTTCCATATGTCTGTTCATACATAGAGAACTGAAATTTTTATGTGGTGGATGCTCAAAACTGCTTGGGCCATAGAGGACTTGTTCTTGCTGAACTATTGTGTAAATATATTAAACTTCTTTGTACTGTGCCGTGAACTATAGATAACTATTTCTGATGCAACAAATTAGCTGATCCAGGATGGTGTTTCATCGATTTAAATCCTTTTTTCCTTGTTAATTGCATCAATGCTGAATGTTTCCTGTATATTTTTCTCAATTTGTTTTAGTGACTTTATTGTTGTAGTATTTCCTTTATCCAAAAGGAATCACATACAGGTTGTGCATTGTTAATAGGAAGCTGTACATCAAACTGTTAATGTAATCTTTGAGGATCCTGGAGTGCAAGAGTTGCTTGTAAAGCTTTATCAAAGAGGTAGAGTAACTTCAGATTCTTGTGGTACACCTTATTAAAGTTGATTCCATTGGTATTGCATCTCAAATACACTGTCGGAATCCTCAGTCCTCTCTTGTATGGTTCAAATTTCTTGCTTGGTGCAACTTTAATGATCCGTAATCATGCTTCTCCTGCAATCACTAGAGTGATGGTTAGACTAGTTTTAGCTATGTTTACTTGGGACTCTGGTGAGTGTTGGATAGCATACATATATGTACTTACGGTAAATAAGGAGTCAGAGCAGCATAGGTTTTTAGTCTCCTCCCTGGAGTATGCTATTTTTATATGTATTTCTCCTCAGATATTTGGTGTTCCCCCAGTGGCATAGTCCTCATGCTTTGTTGTTGTGTTCTCAATTGACTTTTTGATCTTGTCCTGTCTGTTGCTCTGGTACTTAGATGTTTTGGGGGCATTTGTTGACTTCCCAGTTTTACACATACTTGTGTTGAAAGGTGCCCCTCAAATTGGAGAATTTTCTACCTATTTCGGAAAAAATTCTTAATGGGTCTCCACTTTTGAGAAATAATTTGGAGAACTCAAATGAATAAATTAATGTAGAAGTTTGCAGCAAGATTGCTTTTTTTTTTTTTTTCAGGAGCAGTCAACAACCCTCCCTCTTACAGTACTTATTATAACACTTTGATAGAACTATTCAGTTTTATTCTTACACTTTGAGGATAATCTCTCTAAATTGGTCCCATCCAATCTATTACATATCCGATCTGGACAATTGTAGGTCTGTTATATGAGGAAGAGAAATGATCAATTCATGTGGAAAGTACTCTTGTATTGGATTTTCTGAAATTGGATTGAGCAATATTTGCTACTAATCTGCACTATTACTGCTATTTGCTCTTGGCCTAATTTCCTCTTTCAGAAGTTTATGCTTCTCTTATATTATATTGCTTATACTATTTTGCAAGAGTGGTAGTTAACAAAGAAGTATCAAGTTAACTAATTTAACATAAATGGTAATCATCTAATCTAGATACCAAACATGAGAGTCTAGGCCATATGCTCTTTTATAATTTAGCATGCACAAACTATGCCCCAAAAGAGGTGTCATCTTCAAATTTTATGAAATTTTAATTTTTAACTGTACTGACTGGATTGTGTGCCAAGAGGCTTACGATATTATGGTCCATTTTGGAAACCAAAATTTGGAGGGTGGGATGTGGATTTGGTTTTAAAATTTAAATACATTGTTTGAGAATGATTTTGAAAGCTGGATTTTTGTTTGTGTGAAATCCACTTGTAGTTTTAGGGGTTCCAAATCTAGGATTTCAAATTATCTTTTGAGCTATGAATCTGTCATATGAACCCAAGCAAAAATGTCTCCCTTCTCAAATCTAAGATTGGTTAAAGTTTTGATTAGATCCTAGAATCGTCCAAACAAAAGGATTTCAAATTCATGAATTTTAAGTGAAAAGATTTGATATTCTTAAAAATTTTAAAACACAAACCCAACTCCAAATTCAACCTCCCTAACACAACCATATTGCATTGGCTGTTCCTAAAATTTAAGGAGATTATATTTTCAGTTGTATATGTGACTTTCAGATTGTTCTTCACCCTTTCTTGAAAGAGAATCTTTTTGGCATCCTTTTACTTGTAAATAGAAACTATGCATGCGATGACTATTTTTTCAAAGTACTAGCTAGATGAGCACCTGTTGGAGTGATTAAGAGAAGTTGTGTTCAAACTATTTTTCTATTAGTTGATCATGTTCCAAACATAATGAGGAATAAAAGAAAGAAACAAAAGAAACGCTACTTATTCAAAACTCTGGAATTTTCCAGTATAAAGGATTGATTTGGGTCTTTTACCTTTCTATTTTTCAGAGTGGAGTGAAGGGCAGGTTACTGAGTACCTAGTTGCAACATTTGGTGACTATTTTACAGATGTTAAGATGTAAGTTATCTTTCCTTAAACTTGGGTGACAGCATGCTTTCATTTCCATTCATAAGAAATAAAAGTAATAAGTTTGTATTTTATAGGATCTATGTAGGACTTGCATTTAGAAATTTAACCCTTTTTTTCTCCCATCATTTAGAACTTCGCATTGAGCAGTAGATGCTGAAGATTCAACATTTAATGACATTCATGATTAATTTTATTTACTGTATGCTCCTTTTTCAGCAAAGCTCACATATCTATCAATTTTAGTTTATTATTATTCCCGACATTTCAACGTTAGAACAATAATAGCTGGATCTAGACCTGCTGGTCTGGCTGTTGAGCCACTCAAATCTAAATGCTGTATCTCATCCTGAAGTTGCTTTCTACTGTATCTATCCTAAGCTTTCTATTATTTAGCTGAAGTTTTCATTGGCTTTGAGACTGGTTTGGTAAAATCCTTTTTGGAGGCCTCTTTGGAATAAGATAGGTTTATGCAACACTTTATGCTCTGTTGTATATTGATTCATCATTCACTCATCTATGTCATGGTGAAACTGTTGTTTCTTATTGATTTAATGCTCCACAACGAAGGTACATTGAAGAACGATCTTTCAGAAGATTTGTTGAAGCATGCTTGGAGGAAACTGCAATTGTTTATGTTGATCATCTTTTGACACAGGTTTTATTATTATGTTAAAGGAAACGTTTTCCGTTTTGTTTTCTCTTTCTGGTGGATATAGGCATGCATGCATCTTCCTGTTACTTATATTCTTTTGATCATGATTATAGAAAAATTACATCAAGGAGGAAACAATTGAACGAATGAGGCTAGATGAGGAGGTTCTTATGGACTTTTTCAGGGAGTACATTAGTGTATCTGTAAGTGTTGCTTCTTGATCAAGGCATTCTCTCAAAATAATCATCATTTGTGATGTCTTGAGATACTTCTGCATTATGCCTTGCCTTATCATTCAGTTGTTTCTATCCAATAATTTCTGCTAGCTCTTTCTTCATTCTGTTTTTCTAACTTCTGCAGAAAGTCGAAAACAGAGTTCGGATACTGAGTGATCTAAGAGAGCTTGCTTCGGCTGAGAGTCTGGACACGTTCACGCTAATTTATACAAATATTCTTGAGCACCAACCCGACTGCCCGGTAAACATTAGTAATATTATAAGATGCTATCTAGGCTGTCCTTGCCCTCATTACATGAAAGAGTATAGAAAAGTCCTATTCACTTACACTGCTTCTAGTATTTGTTCAGAGGTTATATATGTTTGCAGAAATCTGCATATATGTCAATGTTTCTGAATAAATATTTCTATTTTCTAATTACAGCCGGATGTTGTTGAGAAGCTTGTTGCGCTGCGCGAAGGCATCCCGCGCAAAGATGCCAAGGAGGTAAATGCCACCCTTTAATTTCGTTTATCTGTTTGATAATCATATCTGAGACTTTAGGATTTGGTTTACGTAATGAAAGGGAAAAAAAAAAGTGAGTAAGCAAAGGTAGGGGAACGTGAGGTTGAAGGAAATGGAATGAATTAAGATGAAGTAATTAAAATATGTAGAACCAGGGAGATCAAGAGTTGGCTGTCTTATCCATTTTCACCAACTTTTGGACTGAAGGTTTTGGTGGATACAGAGAGCCAATGCCTCTTAAGATTCTTTTAATCATTTCTTTCCTCTCAACTAATATGGAAAAGTTTCCAAATATATATTTATTCTTCTACTACTGTTTTTTACTTTCCATTTTCTTCCCGCTGAACTTGCAAGAGTGAGAAACTCATTCTTTCCCCTCAAGGCAATTATTATTGTCATTGGAAGGATAAAGCATTGGCTATTTTCACCTCCGGAGATTGACAAACTTTGGCCCCTGTTATATGAGCTTTTACTAGTGTTAAATCATTCTCATTCTCTTGCTCTAAATGATGTTGCTTGAGGATACTTCTGTTAAAAATGTGTTATGTTTCCTTTGGCTAACAGGTTGTGCATGAATGCAAAGAAATCTATGAGAACTCTCTTGTTGGTGGAAACCCCCCAAAGGCAGGATTTGTTTTCCCAAGGGTGAAGTGTTTATCGGCCTCTAAAGGATCTATATGGCGAAAACTGACATAGTTCAGTTGCTGTGCTTTTGATTATAGGTTTGTTGCTGTATAATTGTTCTTTTTTTTTTGCCTGCTAGGCAGCTATTAATTGTAATAAATTTGCTTTTTTATATTTCTTTTAGGTATTTCCTTATGGGATGGGTGTTGACAATGGTGGTGGGGGGAAAATCTCAATTCTTTTGTTATAAATATTTGATTTTTGGTGAGTAAAATTTTCACAAAATTATATATTCTTTGGGCTTTAGTTTCTCCAAAAATTTACATGTTTCATAATGTTGTGTAAGACTCAGACTGAAGGTGGATCTGTGCAATCAATTTTGACACTCCTGCATCAATTGTTAATGGATATGGATTGAAACTTTCTCAACTGGTTTAGTAAGCATAAAGTTCATCCCTAGTCTAGAGGGATGAAACAAGCATATTTTATCTTCTTGCAGAAAGCTAGTTTAGCTATCATAGTAAGCATAAGTTGTTGGATTATAAGAGATGTTGACAGCACAGCTTAGTTAATTAGTCTTACCAATTGTCACCAGCCATGGGAGTGGGAACAATTCTTCCTACCTCCACATCTATAATATTATATATGTTTCTCTTCATGTATGGTTGCAAACTATTAGAGTAAAATTTTTCTCATCATCTTCTTGTAGTTTAAGCTTTCAAACTAGCTTAAACTTGTAGTTTAAAATATGTATGTTAAGTTAAAATCCCACTTACTGTTTAAAATTTAGTAAAAAAGATTACTTTTGATCAATCCTATCAGCAAATATGATTTTATTTTTTTATAATTTTTGGAGAAGTAAAATAGTAAATAAAAAAACAAAAAACATAATATTAAAAAAAAATTTGACTTATTCAAGAAAATTTAAATAAATTATTATAATTAATGATTGATTAATCATTAATAATTAAAATATTATTTTTTATTTTATAATATGTTATAATAATGATGGTATAATATGATTATGTAAATCATAACAATGTCACGTGAGTATAAAATGAATAAAATGATAAATGATATTTTGATTAATTATAATTAATTAATTATTAATTATAAAAATTTATTTAATTAAAAATAAAAATATAAAACTTTATTGACATAATTAAAAAAAACTGATAAAACTAAAATTCAGGTAAAGCTGAATGCTGACATTAAAGGAAAGTGCCATTTTGGCAGAATCACAGACAGCCCCTTCTTTCGTGATTTCTAACATCTTCTTAAAGGAAGCTTCCAAGAAATTACTATGATAATTGAACTGAATATGCTTGCTTTATCAACACTTTATAGTTATACCTAAACTCCTTTTAATTTCTCCCAGGTTCCTTTCCGTTTATTCCTCAAACATTATTGACTTTGTTTATGGTTTTCCATACTGTGTACTCGTTTCCTGCTCAGATGGACTTGCTCATGCTTTAGCTTTAGAATTGTTCGAAAGCCCACCACAGCAATTCTCCCATCTAAGAGGAAGGGAATCAAACAACAGAAGAAACCTCATTTTTTAACTATATTTAACACTCGGAAATACTATGATTGTTTCCTTAAGGGAAATTTGGAGAACCAAGCAATTCCCATGAATTCTTATCCTGCAAGAAAAACATCCATCCAAAGATTCTGAACATTAAATATCAACAAATTTTTGACTGATCAATCAAGGCATATAAACCACGAAAGGCCAAACCAGAATAAGGTTAAAGCCTTATTTTGTCTCTTTCGGACATTTTTATCTGAACAAATACCGTCTCAAAGTTCCTCCTGGGGTTCAATCACTTGTCATCAAACAAGGAAGTGAAAGAGAGACAAATGGGGAAAGGAGGAATGAGTGTGTTGCTGCTGTTACTGTTTTTGAGTTTCTGTTCAGCTTCTGATCAGAAATGGAGGAAAGCAATGATATCGACTGACAAGGGCTCTTCCATGATGATGAATAGAGTTGGGTCGTCCATTCTGTTCCCAATTCATGGAAATGTGTATCCAACTGGGTATGTATAGAATATGAATGGGTAACTTCCATTTTTTGTCAAAATTGGCTCTTCTGGAAAGTTTTTCGTAAATTATCCATGGATATTCTCATATACAGAAAGACATTTCATAGATTTTGTACTTCTGCTTTTCATAAATGTTCATGTGAAACCTGCTCTCTATGTATAGTGGATTTCATATGAAATACTGCCTAGAAAGTAATAGTACGATCACAAATTAATACTGTAAGATCTCTGTACATGTTGATGAAGTCATGGAATTCACCATTTGTTCTCTATTGTAGGTACTATAATGTTACAATCACTATAGGTCAGCCTCCCAAGCCCTATTTTCTTGATCTTGATACTGGGAGTGACCTGACATGGCTTCAATGTGATGCTCCCTGCGTCCATTGTACTGAGGTGAAATTTTTAGTGTACGGCATATATAGTATATACGCTTTCATTTTGGTTAAATAATAATACTGCCAAATTATTTGTTGCTTGTGGTCTATCTGACTTTGTATCTTTCTTAATTAATATTTGGTTGGTTTGATGAGATTGATGGTTTCATGATGAGAAAGCCTGCATATTATGAGCAAATATTTATTAAATTGAATAATCAATCCAATTATCTGCAGCAGATGCCACATACTTCAAAAACTTTAGCCTGCTTGCTTATCCTCAACATACAGTTTCCTGCTTCAATGTTGTGTTATGGAAATTCTGTCAGTTTTTTTTTTTCTCTTATTAAATCTGCTGGTTTCCATGACCTCCAATTTCTTGTGTGAGATCCTTACTAGTTCCTGATCACAATTTAGCGAATGTCATTTTGTAGACGCTCATATTTGTTGGTAGAGGTAAATGGTTAATATTAAATGTTTTTTATCACCCTCTTTGCAGGCACCTCATCCACTTTACCGACCCACCAATGACCTAGTGCCCTGCAAGGATCCACTTTGTGCAGCATTGCACCCACCTGGTGACTACAAATGTGAAAGCCCAGAACAATGTGACTATGAGGTTGAGTATGCAGATGGCGGTTCATCCCTTGGGGTCCTTGTGCGAGATGTGTTTTCTTTAAACTATACAAATGGAATCCGACTCAGTCCTCGTCTAGCCCTTGGGTTGGTATCTAGGCCAAAGCTATCTTCATTATCAGCAATTTCCATCCTGTCAGAAGTACATAATTCTTGCAAGCTGCCATGGCACCTTGCCATTTCATACTTCTTGCTATGAACATCTACATTGTCATTATTTTAAACAAGTACATTGATCATGTCTGCAGCTTTTATTTGTTCAAGGAACTTGGAGGAGACAGGGAGACGGTGGGAGAAGGGGAAAAGTTGGAATGAAAAGATTTGATGGATGAAATTCTAACTAGGAAAACTTTCCTTTAAGATTTCTTTTCTTTGGCATGAAAAGTTCCTGTTGATACGTATGAGGCAATTAAAAACTTCTCTTTAAATTAGCATTAGGTCTTCTAATTTCTGAAGATTTCTATTGGACATCTGTTATATAGGGAAGCCCACTTTACTCCTAACCGGGCATGTTACGATCCCTCCCCCTTATTTATCCTTTTTGTCTTTCAATGCATAAGGCACCAGAAATTTACTCTCATGCCTTTTGGAACTTGCTCCTCAACACAGCCTTATACATTATGTGCTTTGGTTCCTTTTGCAGATGCGGGTATGATCAAATTCCGGGTGCATCTTATCATCCCTTAGATGGAATACTTGGCCTTGGAAGGGGAAAATCCAGCATTGTGTCTCAGCTTCAGAGTCAGGGTTTGGTGCGAAATGTTGTAGGACACTGTTTAAGTGGAAGAGGTGGAGGATTTCTATTCTTTGGGGACGGACTCTATGATTCTTCACACGTGACTTGGACATCTATGTCACAGGAGTTTACGTAATTAAGCCTTCTCTTCGTTTATTTTCATAGTTAAACTTCATTATAGTTGATTGCTTTCTGATAGCAAATCCTCTGCTTGCTGCTTATGGCAGTAAGTACTACTCTCCAGGGATTGCGGAACTACAATTTGGTGGGAAAGCTACGGGTATTAAAAATCTCATTGTCGTTTTTGACAGTGGGAGCTCTTACACATACCTTAATTCTCAGGCTTATCAAACTTTAACGGTTTTGGTAAGTTCTGGGCCAATTTCAGAACATCTTCAAAACTTTATGCTGCTAATTTCTACTGATCTTTACTTGTTGAAACTTAATATTGTTACCTCGTGTCTAATTGTTTTTCTAAATAATTGGGAATATAATAATTAATTAGATAGTCAGAAATAGATGCTGCTACTTCCTTACCATAGCTGTGTCCTTCTGGTCATATCAACTCTTTCTTATGTATTTCTTATCACCTAATTATTTAGAACTATAATTGTGATTTTCTTTTCCATGAAAATTTTGCTAGTTTAACCAATGAGTATAAATGTCATGTGTATCTCTAGTTGAAGAAAGAATTAAGTGGAAGGTCTTTAAAGGAAGCCCCAGAAGACCAGACACTCCCACTCTGTTGGAAGGGCCGGAAGCCTTTCAAAAACGTACGTGATGTCAAGAAATACTTCAAGACCCTGGCTTTGGCCTTTGCAAGTAGTGGCAGAACAAGAACCCAGTTTGAATTACCCCCTGAAGCTTATCTAATAATATCAGTGAGCACTTACTGACCTAACACCT